>NW_020229336.1:27500-284151 GCF_003227725.1 Camponotus floridanus
TTTTACACAATTTTTTTTAATACAGCAATTTTTTATTAAAATAATTTTTTGTAAAATAGTTTTATACAATGTTTTACTACTGAGATGACTCGACTTTTTTTTTCACCTTTTTTTGAAAAGGTAATTTTTTTAAGATATAACGAAACAGAGCTATTAAATATCAAGATAGGAAGTCTGTCTAATAAAAAAAACATTCAACAAACATTCTTCAAATTATATCTATTAACGCTAATATTTCAATCGACAATCAATAACAATCACTCGAATTTATATTAATTTTCATTGTACATATATCCATTTATATACAATTATATCCACATATTTTTATGAAGGCATAACACTGATCAACACTCAAATTTTTTCCTGACATTTAACATGTATTGTAGGTTATAATCTAAGGTACTAAAAAAAATACTAGTTTAATTGTATCAGCACTACTTTTTTTATTTATAAGATATTAATTCTGAAATAGATTTTCGATATTTTTGAAAGATGTATTTGCCACAAATATAACAAAAACTATCTGGATTATGTAAACAACGTCTCGGAGTCGAAGACATATCGAAAGTTAAAAAAATAATAATTTTGAGTCGAGTAAAACTCAAAAAAACTGCACGTGATGTTTAAAGGGGATAGTCTAAAAATATTAAAAAACAAGAGCTGTAAAAATATTTAAAAAAAACAAGAGCTGTAAAAATATTTAAAAAAATTACTGTCATACTCGAAATTAGCACACTTAAATAAGCCCAAAACTGCAAAATTATAAGAGGAAAAAGTTAAAATTATTTATACTATCATTTCCAGAATTTGTTTGTATTAAAAATATAACGACATTCGAGAAAAAAACTTGAAAAAGTTATAAATAAAAGAATTTATTATATATAATTCTAGGACTAATATTTAATAACTGTAAAGAAACAATGTTTTTAACCTTTTTATTTTTGAAGAACAAACATTAATAAAACATCAGTAATATCGGCAAATTTTTGGAAAGAAATTTGAATTAGGGTAAAATTGAAAAGAGTTAACTGACCTATCGTGAAAAAGAATCAAATAGTCAGACAAAATTGTTTTAATAATTGAAAAAAGCTACATTTTCGCTTGCATTACTTGCTAAAAGCAGTTATTCCTCATTGACTCTCGTTAACCTATTGATTTTTACATGAGTTATGTAAGATATACAAAATGTTTTTAAAAAAATAAATAAAAAATAGATTTTACAATATGAATAAAAATACATCGCATTTAATATATACATATCATTTAGGAATGGCATATATCAAACCAGTATTATTAAGCAAACAAAAAACGAATGGCAATTTTTCGTTTAATTTCATAATTTATATAATTTAATATTAAAAGCACCAAAAACAACCACTTCAACGATATTCACTTTCTTTTCACAATTCTTTTCGTATGTTATATTTTATGAAGGATATTTCAATGTCCGAGAAAAGTGATCATCATATACTAAATTTCAAATCTGACCGGAGTCATTCTGATAGTAGTGCGAGAAATGAGCGAGAAGTCGATAAGATCGATAAAGTTTCACTTGCAAATATTTCTATCACCCCAGAATCGATCGGTAAGTTGCAAAAAAATGCATAAAACATTAATAACAAACATTTTAACAAAATCTATGACAAAAAAGTGTAAATATAATATAAATTCAAGAGAGAGTGGAAATAAAATCTAAAAATATCTTCCAGTAGTGAGAAGAATATGAATTCTAAGTCCAAAAAGAAAATAGAAAAGCTTAATATAAACATAACATTGTATATAAAAATTGTCATAATTTAAGGTAAAATCAATTTTATTAATTTGATACTCTGTTTTAAAGCAATCGCAAATATTACTTCTGATTTCTTATGCTATAGGAATTTTTCGAAAAGTATTTGTCATTTTCTTAAAAGTTATTTATTTGTTTTTGCCATGAATTAACGATTACTTTTCTAAATCTTAAATGACGCAAAAAATTCTTATATTATTTCTTTGAAGATCAATACTGTGCTAATTTCCGTATTTTGTAGTTTACATTTATTTTTGTGTAGTTCACATTTATTCCTTTATTTTCATACATATTGTTTTTTCCTGATTTACTGAGATAATCCACTTAATCTCAAATATAATTATGTCAATATGTACGCTCTTAAAATCTTTAGAAAGCAGTTTGAGCAAGCCAATATTTCTCAGAGCATTTGTACAATTCGACAGTCAATTTACAGAAAAAGTAAACGACATCTTTGTAACATTGAGGTAAGGAATCTAAATTCCCAATTTGTATTCTTTCATTTTTCTCTCTTTTTCTTAATTCAATATAAATATATCAAAATTATAATTCTGTTATAATTTTGTTAAATGTAAAATGATTAAAATTTTATGTTTTTACAGATGGAATCAACCTGAATTTACCGAAATAATACAAGGGTACACAGTGCAATGTTTTTTCATCGAGGATTTAAAAGAGATTCAAACCTGCGATGATAAAAATATCACAACTACAAAATTGGAGCACACGGTGCACAATCTATCATCTAACACGACATATTATTTTCGAGTACGTGCGCATACTAAAATTGTTGCTGGTCCTTACACGGATTTAATCAATGTGTCCACTACACATCAAAATCCAATACCTAAATTATTATTTACATCGAGCAAAGGTATCCGCATATTGGACGTGGATTCAAACATTACTTATTGCGTAACGTCAGAGTACGTATAAAAACTGATAAAAAAATAGTTATAATTACCATAAATTATTTTTAACACTAACTAAGATTAAAGTTATTATTATTATGCACAAGTTCATTATTAACATTATAACAGTAATAATTATAAAATTAAAAATTTCAACTATAATTTTTTACTATACAATTATAATTGGTTCCTTTTTTTCAGATTAGTACGATATGTCGCTTATTCGATACAAGAACATAGAATTTATTGGCTAACAGAAAGAGACCTAATGACATTGAAGATTAATGAAAATAATTTCACAAAAATAGCTAGCTTTGATAATTATTCATATAATCCCTGCATTGAAAATAATTTCACAAAAATAGTTAGCTTTGATAATCATCCATATAATCTCTGCATTGACTGGATAGCAAGAAATCTATATTTCACGTATGCTGAGTCACCCTCTTATATTGTAAAGTTCGACTTAGCAATGTGGGAAAATGGCATAATTAAATTTGATAAGATTTTCGAATCAAAAGTTTATTATGACTATTTAAATGTATCACCGTCCATGGGGTATGTTTACTACCGTTCACCTGAAAAAATAATTTTCTATTAAAGATTTATGCATATTTGTAATTTTTCTATAATTTTACGTAGATTTATAATTAAGATCATAAATAAAAAAAATAATAAGTTATTATATAATTATAAGAATTTCGAATTTTCACTACATATAAGTTTCTGTTTTGTTAAAATAATGTTTTATAATCAGTAAAAATAATTACATATTTTTTAGAATTTTATATTACGTGTCATACAATTCGAATACCGAATATCGTATGATGAAATATCATCTCAATGGAAAAATCGAGCAAATTGTTGAGATAAATGTATGCCTATATAATTATATTAATTATATAAATTTTCCTATGAGTAATATGATAATTGATAACATGAATAATGAAGAGCTATTAATTTACTGGTTAAATGAAGATTACATATTTGTGACAGACATTAATATTTCTATGTGCAATACGATTTTACACAAGAAATATCCAAGTAATAACATCTTCAAATCTATGGCGATTGACAAAACATACATTTACATTTCAGCAAGTGATAATTCGTCTCAATTTATTCTCTACGTTTTGAAAAAGAAATATGCAGGTCTCAAAAGCATAAATGCAGATGATCATGTCGAGAAGATAATAATAAGCTCAGATAAAAATATGATTCATAAAATTTACGCTTTTGATAAATCTTTACAACCATATCCTTTAATAAGGTGTCTGACACCTTACGAAAAAGTTTATAATTTTGAGAATGTAAATGCTACGGCAAACAGCATCATTATAAATCTTCCGGAGCCGGTTGTAAAGAGTGGATGCAAAAAATATAATTTACCAACTACTATATATACTATCTCCGTAAGCTGTTTAGACAACAATCTCAACAAGTCTGAGAAATTCAATGTGCTGACGGCCGAGCGATATTACGAGATTCAGAACTTGACACCATTTACAGAATACAACTTGAAGTTTACTATAAGCAATTTTTACTTTGACCAATTATCAATAAATCCACTCGATTCGAATGTGATACGAATAAAAACTAATTCGGGCAAGCTTAATGCACCAGAAAACATAAGCGTCCTAGGTTTGACGCCTACTATAGCAGTAGTTCATTGGATGCCACCCAAGAAAGTAAACTGCGTAGCCGTGACGTACGAAGTGCATTGGAAGTCAGTTACATTAATGAACGAAACGCAACAAAGGGACAAACAATTTATCAATATGCCGAAATGTATGGTAGACGGCAGATTTTTCACAAAGATTAACTTGTCGCTATCAGTACAAGATTACTTGATATACGTGCGTGTGTATCCAATTAATTTCAGCGATTTCTACAACGAGAGTTTAAGCAAGATCGTTGACATATACTCAGAACCAAACAATATTACTTTGAACGAGGTCAACATAAATAGCATGAACATTTCATGGATCTCAAATATTAATCTGACGATCTTTTTTACACTAGAGTACAAAGATATTGCAGCAAAAAAGTGGCAAAAAATGAATTATATTAAAATGAATTATATCAATTATAACAATGAAGTAATATACCATGTCGAAAATTTAAAATCGGGAACTTCATACAAGTTTCGCTTAATTTTGAGCTACATCGAATATGAGGAAACTTTTATATGGCCGGCTGATGAAAGATTTATTTTTTCAACACGTGGTAGCAAACATGGTAAGCAAATGAAAATACCCATACAGCACAATAAGGTTACGGATATATTGAAGAATAATTTCATTGCAATATTGCAAATCGAATACGAAACTCTGCTGAGTTATTGTTATAAGATTGTGATGAAGTTAAGCTATTCGTTTTTTGCAATGAAACATTGTAGTAATATTACAGTGTAATATTATATATTGGAAAGAAATTATTGCTAGCATATTTTTGTTTTTGATGGATGAATATCTTGCAAACATTTAATTTAATTAAAAAGCTCGATATAAATAGAAGTTTGCAATATCTAAAATAATTGTATTTAAAATAATATATTACAAAATTATATTTAAACATAATCATATAACATAAAATGTTATATTTTTATTACTAAATTAAACTCTTTAAACTCCTACTTACGAATCATTTTTTTATTTTAAGTGTTCTATATCCTCTTATAATGGATACTTTATACACATATACATATATGTTATAGAATTAATTATACATTTTAATTTATATTTTTAAAAACTTAAAAAATCCGTTATAATTATATTTACTTGCATGTGAAAGGTTCATAAAAATGCACAGAAAAATATAATGATAGTTATAATAGTATCTATATACTTAATATAATAAAAAGATATATTATCTTTGAAGATTAATATCGTAACATTGTAACATTGATATAAAATGTTATTTATATTTTATTAAAAAGAGAGCAGTGCATATCTTTGGATTAGAATTATAATATATTTACTCGACTGATATTATTTCTGTATCATTATTTCATTCGACATCTGCAAAAAAGTAAAATTCATCGCATATATACAAATATAAAAAAATATATTATTACATTATTTTTATAGATAAATTAAAGGATGTTATAAAATGTTTTCAAAATATAAATATCATATTGCTAATGTCTAATTCATACTTTTTTAAATTATATTTCTACAACGTTTCTGTAATGTTGCATTGCAATTTGTAATATTGCAATATTATTGCAAAGTAGTTGTAACATTCTGTGCTGCATAGATATTATAACATTATGTGCTAATTTTTTTAGATATGAATAGGCCATAATATAATTTAAAAAAATTAAATTTAAAAAAATTAAATAAAGTTACGACTAAAAATAAATTTGTAAAAACATACACACACTAAGATATTAAAATTATGTTTTTGCTTAATATAGATATTCCGAGCACTCCTGGAATAATAGTGAAAAAATATTACTTATTATTGATGTTATGTTTTATCGTTATAATTATTATAATCTGCGTCTGCTACTTTTATCGTCGTAAGTATATTTGATGTAGGTGTCGACTTGAATTGTAGATTATACATATATATACATATATATACATATATATACATATATATACATATATATATATATTTGGTATAATATCTAAAACTTTACTAAAAATAGTAATTTACTTATATAAAAGTAAACAAATAAATTTACTAAAAAACAGTGGATTTTATAATACATATTATTACATAATTAACTCGAAATTTTCCAGTACATCGTCAACGCAGAGGTAATAATGAAAAATTTTTGTCTTCAACAACGGCCGATGTAGAATTGGCGATTCTACATGAAGTACCTTGCCGAAACACTCAATTCAATATCATGTACAGTTCTATGTTACATTATAACCCGGATGAATATGCGATAACTAAAATCGCACGAAATCAAATTACACTTACAAAACATCTTGGTAGTGGCGCATTCGGAATGGTAAAAATTAATTCTTTCTGGCAATATTTGAAATTAATTTTTGGATTAACAAAATAGATACGTATTTTCTAATAAAGATATAAATTACATGAATTTTTTAAATAGATTATAAGTATTATAATATTTACATGAGATAACAAGCATGCACTTTATTATATATTTTTCATTGAATTATTATAAAGTAAAATTAATATAAAGTATTATAAAGTAAATCAATATAAATATAACTTGACATTAAACTATATTTTCTAATAAAGTACGCATGTAAATTTGTGTGAAATATTTCGCAGGTGTATCAAGGAAAGGTGAAGGATTTAGAAAAATCGGGCACAGAGATATCCGTTGCAATAAAAACGCTTCGAAAAGATGCTTCTTTCCATGAGAAAGAGAAATTGTTAAAAGAAGCCAAGCTTATGAATCATTTTCGACACAAACATATATTAAGGTTGTTGGCCGTTTGTTTAGATGGGGATTCTCCGTTACTAGTGTTGGAATTGATGGAAACTGGTGATCTGTTAACACATTTGAGAGATTGTCGAAATTTGGAAGCGTCAGATTCGCATGCTCTGCGTTTACAGGATTTGCTCGCCATGTGCGAAGATGTTGCGCGAGGTTGTTGCTACTTGGAAGAGTTGCGTTTCGTACACAGAGATCTAGCATGTCGCAATTGTTTAATATCTTCGAAAAATCGCGAGGATCGTGTCATCAAAATTGGAGATTTTGGACTAGCTAGAGATATCTACAAGGATGATTATTATCGCGTGGTATAAATACAATTATTAGAAATAATTAAAAAATGAATTGTTTTGAAAATACTTCCCATTTTTTTATCATAGTAGTCTCATGCATTGTTTCTTGATGTATTATAAATGATTTTTATTTATATATCGCAAGAGTTAAATGAACGTTTTTCATTTTGCACATATTGTGAAAATGAAACAACTTGAACCGGAAAATTAAATTTTTACTAAAATCATGTTTTAGGAAGGAGAATGTTTGCTTCCTGTTCGCTGGATGGCACCTGAATCTTTGATGATGAGAATATTTACTTCTCAAAGCGATGTTTGGTCATTTGGTGTTTTAATGTGGGAAATTACATCGTTGGGTGAGACACCTTATAGTGCCAAGACTAATGAAGAAGTGATGAATTATGTACGTGCTGGAGGCAGGTTGCCGACGACGCTTAACTGTCCGTCAACATTGTACCAGTTGATGCTACGTTGCTGGAGTGCAACGACCAGTGCTAGACCAAATTTCGAATTTTGTCGGAAAAATATTATAGCATTAAGAAATAACATAGAAGATGCCTTATTGAGTCCAGTCGATACTATTTAGCCGATATAATTAAATTAATGTTTATCTTATTTTCCAAACGATTCAATAAATCTTAATGTAGAAAAAATATTTCTAGGATATTTCTAAATTGATGCTTATTTTTAGGTTTGAACTTAATATTATATGTACCAATGAAAGTAAAAGAAATTTTTTAATCTTACCTTCCATAAAATTTTGATTATTATTAAAAAATATCACATCCGTTTTCATGATTGTTCAAAATCAAATAATATAATGATATATCTAATTTGTGTTTTTGAGTAATTGAAGCGAAAGCTAATGATTACGATTGTATATATAGGAGTGAAGGGGGCACTATAGGACACTTTTTTATTTAAAGCTCATAGATTTTTCAATTTTTAAGAAATTAATTCTCCGCTACAATTATAAGTTAGTTTAATTGTTAATGTTCAATATAAACGTATGGTAAAAGAAACACATTTGAAAGTAGTGCATTGTTTTTATCTTTTAAAAAAGTATGTTCTCTTAATCTGCCTCCCTGGGAAGGAAGTTTAGGACGCCATTAGGGCAATTTAGGATTGATAATGAATAATTGAGATAATTCTTGTTTTCTCACTTTATTAAAAGTAATAAATCTTTTACTAGGCAACAGAAATCTTAAATCTTTTTTAGTATATTTTTTCTTTAACAATAGATAATTTGTACTACGCAATGAAATAAACATTAGTGTTCACCTATTAAAACTTTAATTATTGCAAGAATCAGTCTCATTTTCTTTTAAATAATAAAATATTTAACAACTCTCTTTAAAAAAGTTAAAGTATTAAGTTAAAATTATTAATTTTGTAACAAATTAAAAAGTTAAAATTTAACAAAAATAATTTCCTTAGACTTTCAAAAATAACTTTCTACGTAACAAAAGGAAATTGAGATCGTAATAAACTTAAAATTAATCAGCCAAGTTTAAAGCTAGAAAAATTAAATGTAAACGTCATAATTTCTGCAGTTCTCGAAGTGCTATCTGCATCGTTTGGTATTGGCAATTAAGATATTCGTACTAATCACTAGCGATTCATCCTTCTTTTCAGAAAAGAAAAATTTGTAAAATCCTGTAAAATCTTCTTCAAAAAATTAACAGTAAAACCGTTTAAAATTTTTTTTCTACTTTGCCAACAAAAACCAAAAACAAGGCACATTGGGACATGTCCTAATGTGCCCCGTGAATTTCATCCAATACTATCTCAACTCTAACTTGAAAAAAAAACGTAGTATCTCATATTAACTCTTTTATTAATCGTTGTATTTCGCTCATTACAACGCAAAACATATAATCTTAACCAGAAAATACAATAGATTCCTTTTGAGCAATAGTTTAACGTAAAAGTACTTACATTTGCGAGCCAAAATAATTACACCAGTCAGCGAAAATTATTAATAAACTGTAGATTAGGTTTGACAGTTAACAGCGCGAGCTCTCATGTGATATTTGTCTCTTGACTGAATGCTAACCGCAAAATGCGTTCAACGTGAAAAAAGTGACAAATTTGTTTTTTATTCGTATGTCCTATACTGCCACTGTTCTAAAGTGCCCCCTTCTCCCCTTTATATGTATAAACAATATTTTTTTCAACATGGGAATTTAATTAATTTTCGACATTATATATGACCGATAATTACAAACTGATTGTAAAATTTATGAGTGAAAGGGGAAACGCGAATAATATTCTCTATAATTAGTTGTAAATATATAAATATAATAATATAATTATTTTTGAATTTATAACAGTTATCATGTATGAATTTTTTACATCATTCGAGATAAGTATATACATATATTATATCTTTTTATTTAATGACTTACTATATATTCAAATTATATTGATGATTACAAAAGTATGCAGTAAAAATGAACTACATTTATTGTTCTATCTCCAATAACTGTTTAATAAAGCTAATAATATATAAATATATAAATATATATTCACACACAAGTACGGTCTATCATTTCGAAAAAATTCTTCCACGTATATATATATCTTTGTTGGTGAGTAAGAAATTTTTATAAATTTGTAAAATATTTGAAAATACATCTATTATTATGCATGAATTTAAAAAAAGATCATTATATTAATGTTTACATTATTAAAAATATTCTTATGCAGAATGTCTCTTTAACAATATAGGAACATTTTTGAAAATAACAATGTATATCATTTAATATATGAATAGACTAAATATGTCACAAAAGGAGGCCGAAGCATCTTAGAATTATTTTCAATCATATTTCACGCAATTAAAGTATTTATCACATTTTTTTGGAAATATAGTAATTGATTTATAGCGGGAGAAAGGGAGAATTTGATTGGATGCACTAATGCACACTGGTGCATAATAAAGACTGTCGTATATAAAATTGCAATAATAGAAAATAATGAAGTAATTAATATTATACATTTTTTTATTATATCATATTATATATATATATATATATATATATATATATATATATATATATTGGGTTGCCCGAAAAGTAATTGCCGATTTTTTCATTACAGACAGTCTCTTTTTCATTACATATGATCGTGGATTGTTGATTTCGGTATTTTCAACTTCTCTCCAATCTCTCGCTCAGTTACATGACGATCCAATTCGATTATGGCTTTGATTTGCTCATCATCAGCATTCATTGGCCGACCTGAACGTTGCTCATCTTTGAGCGAAAAATCTCCAGAACGAAACTTATCAAACCAATTTCGGCACTGTCTTTCTTTTAAGGTTTCCTCACCATACACATCACGTAACTTTTTAGCAGCCTGCGCTGCGTTTTTTCCTTTACGGAAATAAAAAAGCAAAATATTACGAAAATGCTCGTTTTTGGACTCCATACTAAAACTAACGCCAAACTAACAATTTTCAACAAAAACACGTCCAATTTGCTTCTAAAGTAAACTAAAAGTGACAGTTGACAAACGTCAGAAGAAAACAAAACACAACATTGACATAAGACATTCACAAATACCATCAAAGCCATCTGTGCGTGAAATCGGCAATTACTTTTCGGGCAACCCAATATATATAGGGTAGAGAAAAAGTATGGAAGCAAACAATTATTTCCTATTCATTTTTCAACAAAATGTCTTAGACATAATTTTTATGAAAAGATGTATTATGTGGCATAGACGGCATGACCTTGAAATGACCCTTACGAGCTGCATACAAATAACGTAAAAAATTTCAAATGGAACTCGTCAGTTTTTGTTACAGATTCTTGTAGCTGATGTTGAAACGTTTACAAAACACTGCATATGAGCCCCATTCCCTTAAAAACACTCTCAGTTACGAAACAATTGTGATACAAACAATTTGTATGCACATTGACATTGCTTACTGATTTCGCATTATGACGTTCAGTTGCGTCCACTAATAACATGTAATTGTACCTGTTGTCATATGATACACTGTCTATGAGTATTCATAGAATTTTTTTGATTTCTTGATCATCGCTACCTTATTTATTATTATCATTTATTTTATCCTTAAAAAAGTAGTGTCAATTGGCATACAAGTTTCGGATATTGTGTTTTGAAAATTTGCTATTTTTGTCGTTTTCTATTATAGAAATTGTTACTGATTTTCATTTCTGTAATTTCAAATGTTATTTTCACGATGGCCCGGTTGGATGAATCGCACTTATTTTGCCTTAACTGATTGGATGAATCGCACTTATCTTGTCTTAACTGGTTGGATGAATCGCACTTATCTTACCTTAACTGGTTGGATGAATCGCACTTATCTTGCCTTAATTGGTTGGATGAATCGCACTTATCTTGCCTTAACTGGTTGGATGAATCGCACTTATCTTGTCTTAACTGGTTGGATGAATCGCACTTATCTTGCCTTAACTGGTTGGATGAATCGCACTTATCTTGCCTTAACTGGTTGGATGAATCGCACTTATCTTGCCTTAACTGGTTGGATGAATCACGCAATCTCTTTCCTTGAGTACGGTTCGATGTACGCCTTAACTGATTCTACGAACTTCGCGTGTCTTTCGTATCGGCAGAAATAATCGAAGCGGGTTATTCTCCATTTGTTGCAGTAATCGCTACTGTTGTACTGATCTCTCATAATGACGTTCAGTCGCGTTACACACATTCATGTAATCACACGTACGCTGTCTATTTTCAATTTCGTCAATACGAATTATCACAATTGTTTCGTAACTGGGAGTGTTTTTAAGGGGATGGGGCTCATATGCAGTGTTTTGTAAACGTTTCGACATCAGCTACAAGAATCTGTAACAAAAACTGACGAGTTCCATTTGAAATTTTTTACGTTATTTGTATGCAGCTCTTTGTATGCAGCAATTATTTGTACGCAGTAAGGGTCATTTCAAGGTCATGCCGTCTATGCCACATAATACATCTTTTCATACCATAAAAATTATGTCTAAGACATTTTGTCAAAAAATGAATAGTTTCGGAAATAATTGTTTGCTTCCATACTTTTTCCCCACCCTGTATATTAAGTATATTATATTAAGTTAATATTAACTAAAGTTATATTATATAAGTTATATATATATATATATATATATATATATATATTGCGATGTTTATTCAATTCAATTCAAATGAATCGACACTCATCGAGATGTTGGATGAGAACATGCGCGGGGGAGCGAAAACGCCGTCAAAAAAAATAACGAAATTAATATACTCGCGTTCTGAGGAACAGGGATGGAGGACATTCTCGCGCGAGCCGCGGCGGAGATCGTATCGATATATCGAAAAGTTGGGCGCCAGATGCGGTCTTTCCCGCATCAGTTTTCGTGAAAAGCCGAAAGATGCTAAAAACGATAGCCTGCTTCGCCACGGGCCGACTAGCTCGCCTAACGGTAGAGGGGAGGGGTTGTTAGAGAAAGTTAATTGATTATGCGAGTCTTCACGGAACCAACAAACGACAGACAAAACGACAATCGACAATTAAGCGAGACGAACACTTAAATAAATTACGCGAATTGAACAAAGAAAGATAACAAGTTTATTATTAGATGTGGATTTTTTTACATTAATATTTATTTATTATTTATTTACATTATTATTTATTTCAATGATTTTTGGTTGCCAAGTTATTCTTGGTGAGGTCTTAGTTATCCTAATCTCCGCTAGTTTTTCTCCTCGACTATTTCTTGCTTCAGTTTGAGTTCCCCTAGATTTTCTGTTGGAGGAACGAGGAGTCCTTGGTGGAGATGCTCTAGGAGTCACCGGGATGGGAGAAAATCTTCGAGAGAATCTTCTTTCGACCAGGTCTATTGGTATAAGTTTCCAGGGAAGAAACTGGATAACTTTCCGAGGGTCAGTGGCCATAGAGGAAGATCTCCGAAGATCCGGTATGGTCTAGTAGATCTGAAAGATCTTGGAGATCTTGAAGATCTAGTAGGTCTCGGAGGTATTGATGATCTGGAAGATTAAGCAGGATCTCGAGGATCTAGAAGGTCTGGAGGATCTTGAAGACTCGAGAGTCTGAAGGATCTGGGAGATTCGAGGTTCTTGAAAGTCTAGAGGATCTTGAGGACTCGAGGATCTCGAAGATCTGGAGGATCTGGAGGACTCGAGGTTCTCGAAGATCTGGAGGATCTGGATGACTCGAGGTTCTCGAAGATCTGGAGGATCTGGAGGACTCGAGGTTCTCGAAGATCTGGATGACTCGAGGTTCTGGAAGATCTGGAGATCTCGTGGATCTCGTAGATCTGGAAGGTCTCGGAGAATCTCGAAGGTCTCGGAGGAGAGAATAATCACAAGGGTCAAAAGAGAATTCGCTGAATAGCTATAAGCTATTTGTTGCGAGGTTACAAGTGATTGATAAGTCGTTGACCGCATCTTCTTATATACACTTTTCAATGTTTTCCGATAGCGAGAAAATTATCTTAATCTGCCGCGCCTTTCAGCGGCATTAATTAAAACTGATGTTGCGCCAACTTCATGATTCTAGTCAGCGCTTCCCGAGAACGTGCTCGATGTGACGAGCGTCAGGTCGGCGCTTCCTGAGATCGCGCTCGATGTGGCGAGCGTCAGGGACGCCACATTAGAAAAATAAAGTAACAATACGAGTGATCAATAATAGATTAATAATAAGAAATGGATCAATTTTGAACATTAAATCAGCAATCAATAAGAAGCGATAGCTCAACTGAAATTAATAATTCCTCACGGAGACATTGGATCGCTATGATTTCCGCTAAACACGAGACCGAATCATACAAATCAAATTGAAACGACGGTTCACAATAAATTCGAACGACATACGAAAGCGAAAAATACAATACAATTAATCCTGGCACGAAAGATGCGACGGTATTCTGAACAAATATCTGCTCGCAATCGACAACGAAAACGAGAGCGCTAATCCGGTTGTTTACCCGAGCCCGTTTTTATGGCCGGAATTCGCTGAACTGAGCCTTTACTGAGACTTTACGGAATACAAAGGATTTTCGGCACGAAAATATTCGCGGATAATACTCAAACGATATCGTAATTTCGGCAGCCAGATCAACAACTTATCGCTACGGACTTTTCCCCGGAATTTCCTAGTTCGCGAAACAAAACGACAACTTAATAGCTCGACAGTCTAATGAACCAGAGATCGAAAATAATTAATACTTTTGCGAAGACGGATCTTATATGCGACAGGCGAACGATATTTTCGATATTCGATAGCCGACGGCGGCCGGAGATTTTTCTCAGCCGGCGTTTTGCCTCTTTCATCCGCGCAAGCAGTTCCGATTTCACCCTCGATCGTACTTTGGCGATTATTTCGCACCACGATAAATTCGACAGATACAAATTATCCTTTATTATGCTCTATCCGACGGCGTAATAAGCGCGACGAAGACGCAGATATTCTCTTAGCCTTTATTACGCTCTATTCGGCGGCGTAATAAGCGCGACAAAGACGCAAATACTTTCACGCTCACACTACAATAAAATACCATAAACGCTCATACGCACTCTTAACAATTGACGACGACATACACGAAATCCAACACAAGAATCGCCCTGAGATAATTTACGGGAATATTCACGCGGCAACGACACGACACGACGACACGGGCGGCGTACGCTTTTCGCGATCCTTCGCGCACGCGGTCGATAGCTACGCGTAATGAATACCTCGAAACCCAGAGAGAGACGAACGTTGCCTTATCAATCTAATGCCGACGTTACGATGGTCCTTCCTCGGTCGCTTGCCTCCGGTCGCCCGAAAATACGCAAAATATCACCGTCTCGGCACTGAGCCTGAGCGGTCGCGAAACACGAAAAATGGCGACGGCGGCAGAACGGCCGGTCCGCGGACTAAATCGCGTACGTGGCTCACAAAGGAAAGATGGGCAACCGATAACACCTCTTCCTGCTGGGGATGGTCCTCGGCCTCGTCCTCTGCTCGGTCTCGATAGCGGCGACAAACACAAAGAGTTTTGCACAAAGCGACACGATAAGACAACCTGACTAGTTAGGACGAGCTCCCGCACCAGAATGATCCTGGGATCTCGCGGCCCGGGGTCGAT
Source organism: Camponotus floridanus (assembly GCF_003227725.1). Lineage (NCBI taxonomy): Eukaryota > Metazoa > Arthropoda > Insecta > Hymenoptera > Formicidae > Camponotus > Camponotus floridanus. The sequence continues at coordinate 43,031 of NW_020229336.1, forward strand.
AGCGGCGTCAATGACCGCTTAGTGGGGTGTGCAGCCCCGCGGCCAATCAGAACACGGCACGCAAGAGGTCCTAATGCCTCGCGAGATCCGCGGCGCCTTAGCGCTTCGCGCGCAATTATGATTAATTTGAATTAGGTTATTGCGGGCCTAATGACGAGTCCGATGAAGATCTTGTTGTCGTCCTTCCCCGTAGGGAAATCAGGGGTGAGCAGACCCTCATCCTCTTGATCGTAGGAGGAGCGACGTCCGGGGAATCTCCGGGTCTCATTTATCGCCTTTCCGCTGTCGGCTATCGCCGGGTGCTTTGCTTCTGATTTTCCTTGGCTGAATCTTCCTCGATGTCTTTTCCCTGTCGGGTTTTCTCCGGTAGGTTGCCCGTTGTCGATACAATTGTCGTACAAAATAATAAAACATACGCAATTAGTAACAATACAAAATGACTAAATCGCTCGTCTCTCCGGGGAGCTCGATCATGCTCTCTCGCTGTAAATTCTGGCGCGACCGCTCGGCCCGCGCCCCGTTAAAATTATCGGGGCGGATGGACGCGCGACAGGACGGTAACGTAACAATATATATATATATACAGAGTGGGGCATTTATCTTGAGACAAGATAATATCTCGATTGGAGTCGATTATTTTGAAAAAAGTTTTAGACAAAAGTTGTATGGTTTCAAGGGGGACATAAGATGGTGTTATTAGTTTGATCTTGAAGAGCCACCTGAAGGACACGCGAAGGTCAGCTCCAACTTTTTAAATGGGATACCCTATATGCTTTTGCATATTCTTGTAGCTCATCTCAGGGGCTTTCCAAAACACTATAATTAAGTTAGTTTTCATTAAGTACTTTCCAAGTTATGAGGCTTGAATTCATTTTTTAATTTTACATAAACCGTAAAATATCTTGTAAAATATTCATTTTTCGATTATTTTACCTTAATACTTTTATGTACAAAATAATGAGAGGAATCAATTGGTGTAAAGAAAAGACATAGTTATTTTTAAGAAAAAATATGTAATTGTTAATTGCAAATTACATTTTTTTTTTCGAAACAACTATGAGTTTTCTTTACACCAATTGATTCTTCTCATTATTTTGTACATAAAAGTATTAAGATAAAATAATCGAAAAATGAATATTTTACAAGATATTTTACGGTTTATGTAAAATTAAAAAATGAATTCAAGCCTCATAACTTGGAAAGTACTTAATGAAAACTAACTTAATTATAGTGTTTTGGAAAGCTCTTGAGATGAGCTACAAGAATATGCAAAAGCATATAGGGTATCCTATTTAAAAAGTTGGAGCTGACCTTCGCGTGTCCTTCAGGTGGCTCTTCAAGATCAAACTAATGACACCATCTTATGTCCCCCTTGAAACCATACAACTTTTGTCTAAAACTTTTTTCAAAATAATCGACTCCAATCGAGATATTATCTTGTCTCAAGATAAATGCCCCACCCTGTATATACATATATATATGTATATATATATATATATATATATATACATATATATATACACAGGGTGTCTTATTTTAATAATTTCAGGCAAATATCTCAAAAAAATATGGAAGATACGGAAAAATGTTTCAAACAAAAGTTGTTTGGCTCGAAGGGGGACAAATGATGAACGTATGTACTTGACCTTGAGTGATATAAATATATCCAATATTATAAAATTAATAATTCAAATATCTGTAGTAAGCAAGAAAGACCGTCACATTTTGAAAAAGAATAACGGGAGGGTTTATTTAAAAATGTATAATAAATACGTACAATAAAAAAATAATATTCATAAAAAAATTATAAAATATGTAATGTTTAATACATAAAAAGTGATATTCTTAAAAAATACCTTTTAAAGAAAAGTTAAACTTAAATATCTAAAAAACGATCATATAATATTTAAATATCTATAGTAAGCAAGCGAGACCGTCACATTTTGATATAGTATGACGGGGGTCGTGATGGGTTTATTTAAAAATGTTTAATAAATATTATGAAAAATAATAATTATGAAAAATTAAATTTAAAATACTTAATTTTAAAATACATAAAATACAATTTAAAATACATAAAATACAATTCAAAATACATAATTTTTTATACAAAAAGAAGTGATATCTAAAAAAATACCTTTTAAAGAAGAGTAAAGAAAAAGCGTCGAGTTCATCTAAAAACCCTCTCACAAAAAAATAGCTATCACAAAAAGTAGTTACCTTTATGTAAAAAATTAATTTTTACAAAAAATACTGATATTACTTATAAAAAATTGCATCAAGTTGGGGTGCAATTTCACTTTAAGTTTGTTAATGTTATAAAATTTTATACATATGTGCTTTTATATAATCCGCTGCTGACAAAAAGGTAGAAGTTCCGTTTAAAATCTATTACATTTTTGTCATAAAGAAGAACATTTTTGTCATAAAGAAGAACATTTTTGTTAGAGTTGAATCAATTTTTTAAAATAATTTATATATGACGCAAGACTTACATATAATTATATATTAAACTAACAGAAATCCATGTATAATTATACATAAAACATTGTGAACATTATATATAAGTATGCAAAATGCGCAATTATATATAATTATATATATGTAAGAGTTATTGCACTTATATATAAATAAATATAATGTCCTGTACTCTATCATTTATAATTATACATATTTTTGCACAATTATATATAGTTTTGTACAATTATATTCAATTCTGCATGAATATACATGAAAAATTTTTTAACGGGTAATCTTCTTCATTTTTAATTAAAATTTATTACAGCCTTTAAAGATAAAATATATCAAAATATATTTAAAAGGTATATGATATAATTAAAATAATGATTAAAAATATATATAGAAGAGTAAAAATATATGTATAGATAAATAAAAATATATGTAAAGATTAAAAATTATAAAGATTATAAATAGAAATATATGTAAAGATTAAAAATATATGTATATAATATTTATATATATATTTATATTTATTTTATTACAAAATTAAAAATTTATAATGTAAAAAGTACAAGTTTTAATGTGAAAACTTAAATATTAGTTGGCTACAAGTGTCTATCATATTATGTAGTTTTCCACCAATATTACGCATGCGCGACCGCCATATTACATGGTTTTCGGGGACACATTGGCTCATTTCTGAATCCTCTTTTATCGATAAAAATGGCTTATAAGTCTTCTAATTGGCTACAGGCCACTTTTAAAAACCCTTTGATAATTTCAGAACATGAACCATTTTATGTAAAAAATAAGAATTAAGGTGCCTCTACATGGCAGTGTCACGTCTCAGTGACTTACTTTTCCCCTAGATACCTCGGTTCTAGAGTAAAGTGCGCTCTCTTTATTTTCAAGGCAACCTGCTTACACCGGCTATACCTTGGGGATGCCGAGAGCGAGGATCTGACTTGTCGATAACGGAAAAATGAGGAAGCCACGAAACTTTATGATAGGATAAATTGATTAAATGAGATTATTTGACATATATGCGTGTGTAATAAGTACCTATTAGAATGGAATTTCGAAATTCTCTATTAATTCCATTAGTTGATCGATATCAATATCACCTGCGATATATTGATCTATAAATTCCAATAATATTTCAAGAATTTGAGCTTGCTCATTAGCTGTTAGAGTGAAAAAAATCTTTATCGTCGCACGAAGGTTTTATTGGAGAATCTGTAAATAATTCTCTATCTCACACTGGTTTTCCGGTAACTGAGATTTTAATTGAGTTATTAGATCCGCTGGTTTTGAGGAAAGGCTTTCAATAATATCTTTATATTTGATAATCTCTAAGTAATAGTTATAAAAAGAGTCAAATTCTACGTTTGTAGTAATTGGTTGACGAAATTTCTGCGAAGTAAAATTTTCTGGTAAATAAAAGAGAAATTTAGCTTTAATCTTTAGAGCGGATATAAAACTTTCCGGAAGGAAAACCCTTCTGTCTGATTTGACGTAATTAGGGTTTGAGTTTGATTTTAATCTTTTATTTCGACGGAATCGAAAGATATCGCGATATTCACGGATTATTTTACCTGCTATATGTTTTTTCTTTTTAGATTTCAATTGTGAATTCACCATTTAAGGAATTGATTGAGGAAATTAGTGTGTATTTATTTTGTGATTGTTATTATTATTATCTGGGTGTCAGCGCAAATTATTAAATTGTGTAATTAATTCTTGTGATTTTAGTTCAACTGAAACGTCAATGAAGGAATAAATTATAAGGATATGGATGTCTCCGGCATGACAGGGATGCTCGGAAGCGACGGAAAAAATGGGAGAAGGAGCAAGAAGGTTTTCGGACGGCACCGAGAAGATGCTGTATCCCTGTATAAGGAAAGACGTTTGTGTTGTTAGCAGTACATTATATAAATTCAAATTTTGTTTAATATATTCCGTGAAGCGCCGATTAACAAATTAATTTAGGAAATTGGATGCCTCCGGCATGACAGTGGATGCCCGGAGACGATCGAAATCTGGGGTCGGCTAGAGCTAGTAATGAACCTTTTTGGAGAAAAAATAGGAGAGTGCAGACGTTCCCGGCATGACAGAGGATGCCTGGAGAGATCCTAAGGGAAAGAGGCGCCCGACGCTTAACGGATGAGAGCTGTATAATGAATCTTAACTAATAATTACTCTGACTTGCCAGAATAAAATGATAAGTTATTGCAACCTTTATGCTGAGTAGGAAAGGAATACTATCAGCGACGTGCTAGTGCTTGACAGTATTGTTATTTATTTAATTCTCGAAATCTTATTTCAGGAAATGTGGTAAATGCAAGGAAGGTGAACAAACAATTGAGGTTGAAAACGAGAGAATAAAATAAGGGTATAAAGGAATCTGGTATTTACTATTCAGAGGTTGATTTCTGCTGATCTTGGTATACGCGTCTTCGTATACGCAAGTCTGGGTTTCTCCAAAATTGACACAATAAATATGCACAATTATAATTCTTTTATTTGAACCAGACCGAATGATATAGCAAATTGATACAAAAATAATAGTTTAGTTATAATGATTAAGAATATAAAAGTAATAACGACGAAGTGACACTGACAAAAGCGACTAACAGCAAGTCTTTTCTACTGACTTTTCTACTGACTAATTATTATTACTGCTCTCTTATTATTACTGCTCTCTTATTATTACTGCTCTCTTATTATTACTACTGTACGCTCGTGCCTGAAATCCGGGGTTTATATACTAGTAATTCCTTTGTTCCGTGCATGATCTTTTGCTAAAGGAATTCTCGAGTAAGGTGATCTCTTCATCGGACCACGTCGTACTCGGAAGCACCACCGAATTTCTTATCAATTGTTTAGACATAGATATCTTTTTCATTGAGGCGTGGCGGTGATCAAAGGGTAATGCGTGAATTTCACCAGAGGTGTCGGTCGACATCTCTGGAAAATCAATGTTTGACATATTTATGACTTCCTCTTTAATTACCTCACGCAAAAGTTATGCGCTCTTAATTTTAATATTATTAGGAGTACAAATAAGTCTCCGCCGTTTGACAAAAGATGGCCTCACCAGTAAGTTATGGTTGAAATTGTCAGATGTAAAACGTCATATCGTAAGGTTGGACATCTGGCAACATCATAACCTTGAAATATTAGCGATTTTGTATTAGCATCACATAATTTTTTTTGTGCGAAAATGTCGAGTTTTAAGCGAATAAGCGTCATTTGCGGGAACTTTTGATTTACTTCTTTAATTTGAAGAAATCTGCAGCTGAGACGCATCAATTGTTTGTAGAAGCATATGATAAGGCTGCTTTAAGTGAGAGAAGTTGTCGTGAGTGGTTTCATAAGTTTAAGAACGGTGAGTTTGACGTCGAAGACAAAGAATGTAGCGGAAGGCCGAAAGTGTACGAAGACGCAGAATTGGAAGCATTATTGGAGGAAGATTCGTGCCAAATGCACGAAGAACTTGCACTTACATTAGGAGTGACTCAACAAGCAATTTCACATCGTTTAAAATCGTTGGGAATGATTCAAAAGCAAGGAAATTGGGTTCCATATGAACTGAAGCCAAGAAACGTTGAACGCCGATTTTGCACATGTGAAATGCTGCTTGCCAGGCATAAACGAAAGGGTTTTTTGCATCATATAGTCACTAATGATGAAAAATGGATCCATTACGATAACCCAAAGAAGAGGAAATCATGGGGACCACGTGGCCATGCTTCAACATCGACAGCCAAGCCGAATATTCATGAAAAAAAACTCATGTTGTATATTTGGTGGGATCAGCTTGGTGTTGTGTATTATGAGTTGCTCAAACCAAACGAAATCATTACTGGGGCTCTCTACCGAACACAATTGATGAGATTGAGCCGAGCACTCAAGGAAAAACGCGCCCACTACTCCAGACACGACAAAATTATTCTCCTGCATGATAATGCTCGTCCACATGTTGCGGCGCCGGTCAAAACCTATTTGGAAACACTCAATTGGGAAGTCCTACCCCACCCGCCGTATTCACCAGACATTGCCCCTTCGGATTATCACTTGTTCCGATCGATGGCACATGGCCTATCTGAGCAGCACTTCACATCATATGAAGATACCAAAAATTGGGTCGATTCATGGATAGCTTCAAAAGATGAAGAGTTCTTCCGACGCGGTATCCGTATGCTGCCAGAAAGATGGGAAAAAGTAGTGGTTAGCGATGGACAATACTTTGAATAAAACATAAGGTACCGTTCTTTCACAATAAATGCTCAATTTTTGATAAAAAACGGCGGAGACTTATTTGTACTCCTAATAATATTTAACGCTATCGGTATTAGGATTATAGAGTTATTATATATACATATAACTTCCCTTATATTTTAGAAAAGATTTAGAAATATGTGTATTTTGGTAGAATAATCGGATTTAAATTACAGCATATAAAGGAAGTTATTTACACAAATTTTAAATAAAGCATTTCAAAGAGTTGGAATAATTTGGTAGTTATTCATTTAAAATTAATCCAATAATTCCCTTGAAATACCTTATTTACTTAAATTATTTATTTAGATCGCATTGTTTAAAGTTTAAATTTAAATTTAGCATACATAAAAAGTCCTTATTATATATCGATTAAGGAGTACATAATGAATTAGCAGGTTAAATAACCGTGTATAATAGGAACGGTAAGCAAGTGTTATAATCAATATTCTTATACGCGTATATTAAGGGGTAATATCACCTTGTTGACTTTTTTTTCGTTTTTTTTTTATTGGCTTAAATGCTCGATAAACTACCCAAAAATGAAATCCAAAAGGTTTTATGGGAGAGGAGATTTTTTAAATAATTTAAAAAGTCAATTTTTCGGAAAAAACCACAGCGTTGTTTTGCGGGTAATTCAAACGCGCTCGAGTGCGGCGCAGTTGTAATCTTTTTCTCTATCTTAATCACTGTCGATAGTTTTAAGATTCAAAATTTGACTAATAGATGTCTCTATTATTCAAATTTACGAACTATAAAAGGATATGATGCGAAAAAATCCGTTGATAGAGAAAAACATGGCGTTTTGCTTACTCGTAAGCCACACGTATTTCTTGTTGTTGTAGTGAGTTTATCAATCTATCTTGTGTTTATTTAGAAAATGAGTAAAGTAGATTGTGCTTCCCGTAAAAGGACTAAAACAAGCCAGAAAATACAGAGAAAAAGAAATTCCGGCAAGTGGAAAGTGCAAAATCGATACTTATAAGCATGATACTGCCATGTCAATGGAAGTTTTTGAAGCTGTAAAGCCAGTTTATGAAGAATTGAGCAAAGATGAGTTACTGACACGTTGCTTGGGCGGATTTACTCAGAACGCGAACGAAAGCTTCAATGCACTCGTCTGGCCAATGGCACCGAAAAATATCTCCAGTGGCAAAACTGTGCTTGATATTGCTGCATATCTTGCTGTAATATTTTCCAATGATGGCTATTTTGGAATTATGCAAGTCATGAAGCTTTTGGGCATAAAAATTGGATTAAATTGTTATAATTTCTGTACCGAAGCCAATGCCATACGAATCAAGCTATCTGAGCGCTCCCCCCTTTCTGAATAAGAAGCTAAAGAAGCTCGCAAGGCTACAATATCTTCAAGAAAGGATGACGACCATGAGAATCTTCAACTAGAAGGCCAATTTTGTACGGTGCAGACATCGCAGATTAGAGGTAAATCAAAAATTTCATTTAAATTTTACTACTTAAAACTTTAAACGCGTTTATCTCGAAACCATGTTTTTCGAGCTGGCCGTACCACTAGCGCCTTCAATTTTCAGCCGATTGACTTCAAAATTTAACTGTAGCTTTACAATAACATTCTCCAACGAACGGCGTAGGATTTTTTTGATTAATTAAAAATTACCGATTTTATGGCCGATTTTCGATTGAATTTTTCGAAAGAAAAAAAAACTTTTGCTTCAAATCGACGCCATTTTTTTTTAAATCGATTAATAAAAAAAATCCTACGCCGTTCACTAGGTCTTGGACCACATTTTCAGAAAAATTTTGAATTTTTGTTCCAGATGCAGAATTGTGATCTGTAGAGGTACGGCCAGCAAGGTCAACGACGAAAAATGGATTTTTTTCAAAGAGCTACAGTGCCGCCATTTTAATTTTTAAAAATATAAAAAAAAATTTTTTTATACCTTAAGACCTGTACTTTAATGTAAAGAAAATTAGAATTTAATAAATCTTTCCATTTATTTTAAATCGCTTCGAGAAAATGACCCTTGATTTAGTGAACACAAGGTGATATTACCCCTTAAGGTTAAAATAAAAACGATAATAGAGAATAAAATTGGATTATAGGTAATAAAATCGAATATTCGTCCTTATCTCATGGTTATACTAAAGAAATAAGATGGGTAAGTGAATAATAACTAAACCTAGTAATTTTTAAAATGGCGGGACGTCACAGCAGCACCAAACGTCGAGCGCAGAATACCATTACCAGATCATTGCGCAGGATTCTGAATGAGTTAAGCCTGCGGCACACCGTATGATTTTTCGTACTAGATCGCATGTGAGCATTTTAACTGACCAATCGTAATTTCGATATTAAAGAATTGTCAAATCATCGTAATGCTCGCATGCAATCCAGCACGAAAACAAGCATCGTGTGCTACTGGTTTAACTCATTCAGAATCCTGGCAAGGTCTGGGTTAATGGTTTCCTGCGATGGTTTCGAACCAATCGGAAGCTTAAAAGAGTTTCGGAACGGCTATCAAGTAAAATTTTCATCGAAGAGTAAAATCGTTTCGGAACGTACCCTAGATATCTGTGCCCAGTATGGCGGTTTTCTTAACCCTAAACAACTGTCGACTTTAGTGCTTCATAACTTTTTTTTAATTAACAGATTCGTATTTTACGTATTAAAATACACTAAATTATCAAATTTCAGCGAAATTCGTGAGGACACCACTCTCCTTCATATTTACCGCAATTTTTATTAAACGACGTAATATTGTTGGATCGTTTACAATTATGCGAAATATAAAGATATTATATCAGAAAGCTCTAAAAATGTATCCTATAAGTACACAGGCAGTACAATCTGGTAGTATAATACAATTCATTTTAATTTACACTGTACAATATATATGTATACATATAGTAAAGTATGTAAATATTGTAATACGATATTGAGTAATATTGAATATAATATTGAATAGGAATATTAATGGGACTTGGTGATCAGATTGCACAAAATTTTATAGACAACTCAAAAACTATTGATTTGGCACGTACAATGCAGTTTACTGTGATTGGTTTGTTTATAAGTGTAAGTACATTTGTATTATTAATGTTGCATGACATAAGAATTTCAAGTATTTTTCACAGATATTTCTAGTATATTTGCTTAATGTTTTTGAAATTTAATATAAAATATATAGTTTATAATAGGTAGATTACACACAAAATATTTAAATTAATATAGATTAATATAGATTATAAAATATATAGATAACATAATAACATTATACAAATATCAGAAATAGAATATATTACTTATTAATAAGTAAAAATTTATGCATTAATAAAAAAATACTTAGGGTCCAGCAACAAGAACTTGGTATGGTATTTTAGATAAATATATAGGTTCTAAAGGTTATTCTGTTGCAATAAAAAAGATTGTGTGGGACCAGTTACTATTTGCACCTATATTCACAGCAGTTTTACTAGTTACTATTGGTATTTGCCAAGGAAAAAGTACTGAAAAATTAAAAATTAAAATACAAGATGAATATAGTGATATTTTAATGAATAATTATAAGGTAATGAACTATATATCTTGTATAAATTTTCTTTTATTTGTTTTGTGACATTATTATTTCTTTTTAGCTTTGGCCTATGGTACAACTTGTAAATTTTTCTTTAGTGCCTTTACATTATCAAGTTTTAGTTGTACAAGTGGTTGCTGTATTTTGGAATAGTTATATTTCATATAAAACAAATTTAAATATATAAAACACATCGAATTTAAATAAATTAACTGATTGACGCACAAATTGTAATTATGAGTATACTTTTAATGTATGTAATAAATATTTCATATCAATAATTTAAAAATTCTATGAAAATATGTTTATATTAGTAAAACTAAAATTCTATCGATTTTATATCTATCACATTAATATTATTTTTTTATATATAATTAAAAAAAAGAAATGATAAGAAAAAAAGTGACAGACAATGTTGTAAAGATATAGTTAATGCTTTATTGATATAATAACAATTTTTTGTTTTATTTAAAATAATCTATCAATTTGTAAAAATTATAACAGCATGTATATACGCGTGTGTTTGTGTGTGTGTGTGTGCGCGCGCGCGTGTGTATAACATAAATAAGTTATAACATAAATTATATACATATTTTTATTTATTTCATAACTTATTGTATTATATTTTGAAAATTAATATTTCAATAGAAATATATCTTTGTATAATTTGTAAACATAAATATATATTAAGTACGTACAAGTCTCCATTATAATGTATACTTCTTTAACCATAATTATATCGTCATCTAAAGTCTTAAAAATGGTGTTGCTTAAATATTTGCATCCTTTATACTTTGCCAAATCAATTCATCAATATTTAGTATATGTTAAAAAAGATATAATATTATTTGAGTAATATTTTATAATTTTTTATAATTTTTTCAGTAATACTATGTACACACACTATTTAAAAACACTGTGTATACTATTATTTAAAAGTATATTGGAAGATAGTTGAATAACAACTCGTATAACTATAATACTTAATATATATACTTTAAATACTTAAATTATCTTATATAAAACATACATTAAATTAAAATTTGTTATTTTTTTTTAAATGTGCCTACATAAATAACTTTTAAAGGACTTGCTTGAATACAAAACAGATTTTCAACATAACATAAAAACTTTAATACTTTTGTAAAATTTTAACTAGTTTGGTAGTTGTTATGTCACCATTCTATCTTTTCATATATATCGAATAGTATATAACATACGTATTTTAAATATACTTTATCTTTCAAAATAACAAAAATAACATTTATTTATATTAAAAAAATGTGATAATCAAATGTAACTTTCATTAATCATCATCAATCATTATGTAAAATTAATAAAAGAATAAATTAATTTTAGAATAAAAGAAATTATAAAAAAATAATCATATTGATAAATCATAAAAAATAAATTATCAATTCTTGTGTTAACAAATTAAAATTCTTGTTGATTTTAACTACATACATACATGTATTACAAAATTAAACTTTTTATATTACTGCGTTTGTGTTCAATTAAAGAATTTTTTTAATATATTATAATAATATTTTAATCAAGGTTGAAAAGTAACGCGTTACTTTTAATGCCGTTAACATTACAATTTTTATTTTGATAACTATAATAGTAATGGTTAAAAATTTTGTGTGTAACAAAAAAAGAGACTTTGTTACTTGTGACTTGTTATTTTTTAATATAACTACCGAAATTAGTAATTACTTTTATCGTTACTTTTTTCAAACTTAATCAATATTGATATAAAGAAACTTTTCTTTCTCTCTTTATAAGAAACATTTTGTTACAGATAATTCGATGATTAATCAAGAATTCAAGATAATAGAAATTATATAGATATTAGTATGTAGTTATATCATGTCATTTAATTACAAAAATATTTGATTATTTACAAATCTATTGAAAGAAAACTAACAGTAAGAAAATTTTTTTTATTTACAACATATTTAGAAATCTGAAAAAAAATAATTTGCAAACTTAAAAAATTTTTTTTATTTAAAATTAATTATTATCATAATATCGCTTTTTTTATATCTTAATTAATATAAAATGATATTTGAAAATGTAAATTTATAAAATAAATGTAAAGTATGGAAATAATATTAAAAATTTGAATTTTAGATGTTTAACTTAATTTTGTATTAATAACTGAAAAAAGTAACGGAACGATTTGTGTTAGTATTTGAATAACGATAACAAATAATAGTAATGAGTTACTTTTCAGAAAAAGGAATAGTAATGAGTTACTTTAAAATTAACTTTTCTGACCCTTATATTAAATAATACATTTAAATGAATTAAGCACAAATTCATTAATTTGTGGAATGCACTTTTATGTGGAATGATGATTTATTGTCATACCAATTCTAATTCTTTTTTGTACTCAATACTATTCCCTTTTCTTTTAAAATTTGAAAATTATTTCTTTTTTAGAATTTTGAAAATTATGTTGCTCTCTTATATATTTATATTTGATAGATAAAAGTATGCAATACATCTCTAACAAATGGAATATAAAATTACAAATATAAAATTTTATATTGTGCTACATTTCTTTTATACTGTTTTAATAAAAATTTTGACAATTGTGAACGCAAATATATTTATCTAATTACAAAAATTAACAGTATAAAATATGTGTATATATAAGGACATTAAAAAAAGAGATATTTATTGATTTACCTGAAATGTTTCAAAATCATTAACAATTTGTTGTTGAACATTTTTCTGCTTTTGCAACAGCAGCAGGTATGGTATCAGTAGTTTTAGATAATATACACTGTCCGAGTAGCTCTGGACATAATACATCATTGGAAACAATGCTATGGATTTTTTTTAGCAAGTCATAGTTGATGCGCTGTGTTATTACAGCATCCTGCCTGTTTTTGCATTTAATATTTTATTAAAAGAATATCATATTTATATAAATATAGGGTTTATTTAAATTTACAATACTATTTATAATTTAAGGAAAAAATATACATGATATATATATATATATATATATATATATATATATATATTGCTTACTTATATTCAGGATGTGAAGTGACCTCTTTCCTTAGCCAGGCTGCAGTTGTTAAAAGTTCCCCAGAAGCTCGTTTTTGTATTAATTTTATGTATCTTTGTATAGTGCAATGTGTATCTGCATCTACATCCATATTAGCAAGATACGAATTAACTAATGGCACAAGACCAGGGAAAATACCATCCTAAAAAATACAAAAATAATAGATTACATTGAAAATAATAGAATTTATTACAATTTATTAAAAAATATATTTACACGAAATTTATATACAAAAGTGTATATTTAAAAATATGTATTATACAATAACACAAAATATTCTTATATTGCATATTTTTTCCTAAAATAAGCACCTTTCCGTTAATAATTTCATTAATTGTAAATTCAGTGTATTCTGATTGAGCATCATCAGATTTTATGTCTGAAGTAATATCACGACGAAACCAAAATTTCTCCACTTTGACCGCATCTCTTTTTTGCGCCTTGACCATATTTTGATCAACTTTACTGATTGGAATTAAAAGATTTAATTTGTAACTCAATATGACTCTCGTCAATAATACTGTAAAACAAACTATTGCGGCATTTTCAAAGTCCGTGATTTGAACTTCACATGGACGGAATTCTACACGCCAACCGATAGAAGAATTTGGCGGTGGTGGTTTAAAACGCATCGTTTGCCAGTTTGTAGACTGTATATTCTAAAATAATAACATATATTTTATAATTGTGTGTTATTTTGCAATTGCAATTAACATCTGTAAGTCTTAGCATTACATGCATAAGCTAGCAATTGTAATTTTACCTCAAAGTGATCAGTATCTTTCAAATCGTCCTGATGTACTTTTTCGGAGAATAAAGATACGCTATCTCTGATAAACAAATGAGCTATGTGTTGCGCGAGTAAATGATCAATGTCGTTGTCCAAAAGTTGCTTATATATTTCGTCATCATATGTCACAGGGACATCATTATATCTCTCCCCTTGTTTGCTAAGATACGAATCGATAGAATCGTATCTAGATTTACTGATTCTAAATTTATTTTCCTTAAGAGGTTTCAATCCACGTTCCTCTTGAGTTCTGCAGTCCACTGATGAAGATATGACGCTCCATCGACAATCAACATCACTTATATAACCGCGATAAAATGGACTAGCTGCAGTTAAAGCTAACTGTCGAATGTTAAACAAATGTTCTGTAACGTATGCATGGAAAAACATTCTGACAGTACATTAGTATAAACAAAAAAATTATTTAATACTAACCATAATTGGACATAAAGGTGTCAATTGATCATATAATGTTCTTGCTTCTTGTATATTACATGCTTGAAAAGTGAGTTGTAAACAACAACATCCCATCCCAAAGCCCATTGCATCCATGTAGATGTGATTATCTTTAGATGCCTTAGAGGAGGATCCATCATCTCCCTTATCGATAAGATCTTCTTTAAATAACAATGGTACACTTTTATCTCTGTAAACTAAAAAATATCCTTGGATCATGGAATAACAAGTACAATTTACTCATCCAAGTATTTTATAATATAAACAATAGAAAATGTATTCAATATTATCTATAATGCTGTCACATACTGGGAATGTTTATAGCAACTTTCTCTCCACGTCGTTCTCTTATGTTTCTAGTCAATGTTTTGAAACGTGGGTGACCAGGATATATAGCTTCATCAGGAAAAAATAAGCTCTTGGAGGCACCAGTATTGAATGCCGGATAAGCAGGAGGATCAGTAAATTCAGGAGCGCCTACTCTATAACAGAAATAATAAAATTTATGAAACGACTAAATATTTATGTATGTATTATACATATATATTTTTTAATGATTTATTCTGCTTAGCATTACCTTGGAAAAACGGTTAATGACATTAAAACTTCATTAGGTTGTAATAATTTTGTTGCTTCTTGTCTTCGATAACGCATGTTAGCTTCAACAACATTAAAATGAGCTAATAATCCTCCATATGGTTTTCCTGGAGTTCCTTCAATCATATAAGCACCATATTCTGGTCTCCAAAGTGACTTTACATTTCTGTGAAAATAATTATGTATATGTATATATATATATATATATGTGTGTGTGTGTGTGTGTGTGTGTGTGTGTGTGTGTGTGTGTGTGTGTGTGTGTGTGTGTGTGTGTGTGTGCGTGCGTGCGTGTGTATGTCTATTTGTGTGTAACAATTTGATATTTGTAAAAATTCAATTATCGCATAAATAAAATAACAAAATTGAAGTTTCAGGAAGATTTCAGGCTTTTCCAGAGATTTATAAAAATTTTTTATATTTTATTTTAGTTTTAAATTTTTGGTAACAAAATTTTAATGAAAGAGAGAGAGAATTCTTTATCACAATTTCTATTTTTTTCTATGTTGTGCACTTTCATGTCAATAAAAGTGAAATTAAAAGTAAGGATTAAAATTAGCAAAGAAGCATGCTGACATTTTGAAACTTATTCAATAATTTTTATTTAACATATATTTACAGTATATTATTAAATATCAAATCAAGGAAAAATATTATTTTAATATCAATATGTATTATGTAGGGACTTACTTTGGATCTTCATTTTCTTTTTCATTTAAGATTTTTAATATTTCCATAGCTCTTAAGCTGAGTTTTGCAGTTTTTGAATCATCATCAAATTTTATGAGCATGTACTCTACCTATATAAAGATAATTATGCTATATATATAAAATAAAATTCTTAATATAATTACACAGGCCTGCGAAATTTGAGATTTGCTTAGTTACAAAAAGGAAAGTAAATGAATCTGATAGATTTTTTTGATGCTGAAAGCGAATCTGGTCGCAGAATACGTCCAGTTGTTTGAAATATTTCTGCCAATGGCATCGTATAGTATTAGTATTCACCTTTCAAATTCATTTTCGATTGCTGTCGCACGATTTTTTTTCGCTCATATATACAACCCATACGGAAAATAATGGTATTGGAGAATATCCACTAGATATTCTTCATATGCATTGAAGATATTCACGAATATCCACGAATGAAACATAATTATTAGAGATGCTGTAGATATCCAAATGTTCGCAATTCGAGGTTTCTTAAATTTCTAGAGGATATATAAACCAATATCCTGCAAATATCCGTACAATATTCAGTGGATATTTATTCAGTGGATTATTATATATAGATACATTTATTATACAGGGTTTTCGAAAAGTCCGGAAACGGTCGAATATCTAAAAAATAAAGCATTTTAGAGAAAAATGTTTCAAATAAAAGTTGTTTGGTTTAAAGAGAGCTATAAAACGGTGGCAATGGTTTGACCTTGAATAGTCGCTGGAATTTCTGAAATGGAACATTCTATATATTTTATTTATTTTCGCATATTCTTGTAGCTTATCTCGAGAGCTTTCCAAAACGCTATAATTAAGTATTTTTTATTAAGTACTTTTCGAGTTATGAGGCTTGAAATCATTTCTTAATTTTACATAAACCATAAAATATCTAGTAAAATATTCATTTTTCGATTATCTTACCTTAATATTTTTGTGCACAGAACAATGTGAGGAATCAATTAGTGTAAATAAAAACCATAGTTGGTTTGGAGAAAAAATATGTAATTGTTAATTGCAAATTACATATTTTTTTTTAAAACTATTATATTATATAATATATTACTCAAGGTCAAACCATTGCCACCATTTTATAGCTCTCTTTAAACCAAACAACTTTTATTTGAAACATTTTTCTCTAGAATACTTTATTTTTTAGATATTCGACCGTTTCCGAACTTTTCGAAAACCCTGTATGTATATTGATATTTATTTTGTGATGGATATTCAATGTTCTGTATATAGACACATGTATGACGGAATTTTGAAAAAATTAACCGGTTCATTTATGGAGTTTTGGAACTTCTCGCACAAGCCGGAGGAGATGCGACTATAATAATCTCCGCTCTTTGATCGATAAATCGTGACTCGTGGGATCTGTGCGGAAGCCTTAATATTATCTCAGAAGGGGGGGGGGCACTTCCGGATTCATATTTATATGGCATTTTGCTTTGTTTTGATACGTAGCATCTATGGTTAAAGTTTGACGAGACCTTTTAGGAACACCCTGTATAGCCTCCGCTACAATGACTCTCGAGTGTATCTACAATTCAGTCGTACAGTTGTATCGATCGTTTGAGGTGATAATTTCAATTGCAAAACAGTCGTAGTCGCAGTCGTTTGAATTCCTATAGGTTCAATTCCTATTCGAGCGACTGCGACTACGATTACTTTGCGACCGAAAATAATGTGGAAATAAGGAAATAATCATCTCAAGCGATCATCGATACAACTGTACGATTGAATTGTAGATACACTCGAGAGTCATTATAGCGGAGGCTATACAGGGTGTTCCTAAAAGGTCTCGTCAAACTTTAACCATAGATGCTACGTATCAAAACAAAGCAAAATGCCATATAAATATGAATCCGGAAATGCCCTCCCTTCTGAGATAATACGGGATGAAGTCACGTATCTTCATAGACCTATTTCAATCACTATAGTAATGATTTGCATCAGATAAGCTATTGCTATAAGATATTGCTTTGTTTTGATGCGTAGCATCTGTGGTCCACGGATGCTGACAATAAAGAAGTTTACTACTGTACGTATTACATTAAGTACGTGCTCACTATTGCTGCTTATGGTGGCCACTTTGAACATCTTATCTGATGCAAATTACTACAGTGATTGAGCCAAATAGGCCTATGAAGATACGTGACTTCATCCTTTGTTATTTCAGAAGGGAGGCATTTCTCGACCCATGTTTGTATGAACATTTTGCTTTGTTTTGATACGTAGCATTTATGGTTAAAGTTTGACGAGACCTTTTAGGAACACCCTATATATTACCTTAGATGGAGTCCCACTCTCAGGTTAGGCGCTTTCCTTTTCGCCACCTAGCGGCAAAGCTCGTGGAAGTATATGTATAATGTCCATTGGATATCTTTGGTAGCTACTTAGTGAATATACACTCACACGTAAAAAAAAAAAAACGGGCCATTAAATTTTAGCAAAATTTTTCAATAGCAACAAATCAGCAAAAAATCACCGTATTGATGAAATAAAGCTTAAATTAAACAATCCTCTTAAAAACTAAAAAAATCAAATTTGTGTTACACAAAATGTTTTACAAAATGACGAATGCTAAAGATAGACTTTGAGAAATAGAAAACAAATTTTTTTTAACTGCTGCATTGCTCAGGAGAATCGGCTCCCTGGTACAAACATGTTTTTAAGCTATTTATTTCTTAACAAATCCATATTTTAATAAATTTTAATAAATTTTTTCTATGACTTTTTTTGATAAAGTTATATCGTTTTGAAGAAAATGTTACAAAATTAAACTTTCCTTGTAAAATCTGTAATTCAGAAGCAAATTATCATGGAAAACTTTTTCAAAAAAGAAATTAAAGTGTAACTCGATCCAAGATGCTTCACATAGTGATAGACGATCATATTTAAAACTTTCGTGAAAACGATAACTTTATCAAAAAAGATCATAGAAAATTGATTAAAATATGAATTTATTAGGAAATAAATGAGCTTTTTTTAAAAACTCATACATTTTTGTAATAGAAAACAAGAATTTTTGTAAAATTTTTGTACCAGTTAAAGAAAAATTGTTTTTCATTTCTTAAACTATCTTTAACGTCTGTCATTTTGTAAAATATTTTTTGTAACTCAAATTTGTTTTTTGCTTTTTAAAAAAAATGTTCAAGTTTTAATTTGAATTTTTGTTTCATCTTAATACAATGATTTTTCGCTGATTTATTGTTATTGAAAGATGTTAAAAAATTGTGCTAAAATTTAGTGGCCCGTATTTTTTATATGTGACTGTAAATATATGAATAACATGTGTATATCTAGTGGATATCTCTGGTAGCTACTTAGTGGATAGATATGTGGATAATATATATACATCTACTAGTTATCTATAGAGGATATGGACCTCATATAGACATTTAGATATTTATTAGATATCTATTAGATAAATTTTTTCCTGTGGGAAGTTATAAAACTGGTTATGCATAATGGTCTAATAAGCCATTCCAATTCAACTGTATTATCTTTCTGTTTTGATATCACAATTTGGATAAAAAGATAAATTTTTGAACGTTGCCTGTGATTTCTTGAAATTAAAAATAACGACAAAATCACAAAAATAAAAAAGTAAAATTTAGAAAAATTTATCAAAATATGTAACAACTGTGTAACAAATATGTAACTGTATTAGATATATTTTACGGGACTTTTTTGGACAACCAAACCTGACATATGTAAGTTTTTTTAAATTTCGAGATAGTGGATCTACCATGTTGATGCCTTTGTAAATTTTCCTTAACGTAAATTTTCATATAACTTCCCAGATAGCAAAGCCTGTTCAGGCAGATTTTGTTAAACATCTACAACAAATTTTTGTCAGCAGAAAGACTACAGATTGTATACAAAACCTGTTACATTAAATAATAAAAGCAGAATGGCAGAAAATTCTGCAAAACCTGCTGACATAATTTGACAACAAGTCAGTAGCAGAAATCGAAAAGGATTTGTACAGAATCATCATAGCAGATTGGCAGCAGAAATCAAGCAGAACCTGCGCAACGCAATTTGATGTTCGATTGGCGGCAGAAATGAGTGAGGCCCAGTTGCGCACAGAATAAATCGGACACAGGACTCTCTCGGACTCTCTATTGATCAACCGTGATAGGTCTCTAAACATCGGTCGATATGATTGGTTGTGTCCGTTTCATTCTGTGCGCAACTAGGATCCTCCCGCAGAAATTGAACAGGGTCTGCACAATGCAATCTTCTCACCTGTTAGCAGGATTTGCGCGGTTTCTGTTGCCAATTTGCTCATATCGCCTGTTAGCAGGTTCTGCCGACAGAACACGAGTTTAATACGGACACAGATGGCTATGGATTTTGGTGTGGGATTCTAATCGAATCTGCTGCCAATCTGCTAGCATTTTGCTATCTAGGTTCATATTTGTATATTTCAGCGAAAAAAAATCGTACAGCGGTAATCGAAAAGATGAAGACTAGTATTATACGACATCATTGGCAGAAATATTTCAAAAAATTTGCTTCTTTCATAATAAATTCATGAAATTGCCATTTTTGGACTATTTAACTATAAATTATTTGGAAACCTGATGGGCTAAGGAAGTTCTGAGGCCAGATTCGTTTTCAGCGTCAAAAAATCTATCAGATTTATCTACTTTGCTTTTTGTAACTTATTCTCGCAGGCCTGTCTTATTAATGAAATTGAAAACAAAATATAAAATAACAAATATTAGAAACAAATACTAGAACAAATATTAGAATACATCAAAAAATCAGATTGCAAAAAAAATGTCTGTTTATAACATATTGTTTTGAAATATTTTATATATCGAAAATCATAACAATATTTGAATCAAATCAAACATTCAATAAATAAATAAAGTCATGTTTTATGACAACACATAAGTATCGAGATACAGATGTTTTACATAAAGTATTACAGTATATAAAGTGTTACAAGATATTCAAAACTTAACACCATATAAAAATATTTCAGTTTAAAAAATTTCAGCTAAAATTTATAATTTTAGAAAAAAATTAATTGAATTTTAATTAAGATTATTTATCAAAATTATGTAAATGCAAATTTAATTTTTTTATATATGTTGATTTCTTGCACTATTCAGTATAAAAAATAATAAGAATAGAATAGTTAAAAGTTAAATAGTGAGATATTTAAATGAGATATTTTATATTTTAATTTGACACAATTTGATATAAATTTTAAAATATCTTGTAAAATATTTATTTTTTATTTTGCCTCGATATTTTTATACAAAGTAATGTTATATTTTTAAAAAATACGCAGCATTGTGTATGTGTATATATATATATATATATATATATATATATATATATATATATACACACACAGGGTGTCCCATTTTGATCCAGTCGAATATCTCGAAAACTAAGCCCGATAGAGAAAAATATTTCAGACAAAAGTTGTATGGTTTCAAGGGTGCCATAAGAGGGTACCATTGGTTTGACCTTGAAGAGTCATTTGAAGGTCATGCGAAGATTACTTCAATTTTTTTAAATGGAACACCCTATATATTTTTGCATATTCTTGTAGCCCATCTCGAGATCTTTCCAAAACACTATAATAAAGCATTTCTTCATTCAGTACTTTTCGAGTTATGAGGCTTGAAATCATTTCTTAATTTTACATAAATCATAAAATGCCTAGTAAAATATTCCTTTTTCAATTATCTTACCTTAATACTTATATGTACAAAATAATGAGAGGAATCAATTGGTATAAAGAAAACATACAGTTTTTTTTATGAAAAAATATGGAATTTGCAATTAACAATTCCATATTTTTTCTTAAAAACAACTATATGTTTTCTTTACACCAATTGATTCCTCTCATTATTTTGTACATAAAAGTATAGTAGTTAAGGTAAGATAATTGAAAAATGAATATTTTACTAGATATTTTATGGTTTATGTAAAATTAAGAAATTATTTCAAGTCTCATAAATCGAAAAGTATTCCACGAAGAAGTACTTTATTATAGTGTTTTGGAAAGATCTCGAGATGAGCTACAAGAATATACAAAAATATATAGGGTGTTCCATTTAAAAAAATTAATGTGACCTTCGCGTGATCTTCAAATGACACTTCTAGGTCAAACTAATGACACCATCTTATGGCCCTCTTGAAACCATACAACTTTTATCTGAAACATTTTTCTCTCTCGGGCTTTGTTTTCGAGATATTCGACTAGATGTACTAAAATGAGACACCCTGTGTGTGTGTGTGTGTGTGTGTACACACACACACACACACACACACACACACACACACACACACACACACACACATACACAATATCTCATAAGCTATTTAATTTTTGAGCATTCTATTCTTCTAACTTTTAATGTCAAATATTGTGAGAAAACAATTTGTATAAAAAAATTTGGATGATTCAGTTTAAAAAAACATAATTCACATTCATTTAACCTTAAAAAAAGGATTTTAATTAAATATTGAAAATTTTCAACATTTTTCTCTCGAAATCCTATAAATTTTGTATAAAACATTTTATAATGATGTCAAGTTTTGGAGGAAGTACCTTATATAAAATACCAACACTTTATATAAAATACCATATCTATATTTTAATTTTAAAGAATATATATATATCATTTATATAAATATTATAAAATTATTCAAACAACTAAATATAAGAAATTTAAGAATAATAAGAACATAAGGATATTTAAATGGAGTGAGAGCAAAGGCTTTGAGAGCTTTTAGTATGAAATAAATCAACGATAGTTATATATTAATCCAAAATAATTACATAACATAATATAAATTTAAATAAAATAAAACCGGTAAGCATAATATAAAAATATATATAAACAGGCTTAAATGATAAACATGTGCGGACGTTTCGACTTGTTCTCAAGTCATCTTCAGCGCAAGGGAGTAGGTTCGCAATGAGGTTTAAGATAACTGTATGATATTAACAATGAATTGAATACTTAAAGAGCGATACATGTTCTTCATTCGGTGTGATAAATTTCAAAGTTGTTATTGCAGTAAGGTGGTTATCCATCGCTAGTTGACAAATTAGGAGGCCCACAATTAAAACAATTCAATATTAGAGACTTGTTGGTGTAAACATTTTCTCAGGTCATGTAATGCATGCTTGTTGAAATCTAGTAGATGGAACAATCGAATTATAAGTCAATTAATATAAGAGTTAAAATATTTAAAGTCTTGTATTAATTAATCTTGTATTAATAAAACCTCATTGCAAACCTACTCCCTTGCGTTGAAGATGACTTGAAAACAAGTCGAGACATGTTTATCATTTAAGCTTGTTTATATATACTTTTATATTATGCTTACCGTTTTTATTTTAGTTGAATTTATAATATGTTATGTAATTATTTTGAATTAATATATAACTATCGCTGATTTATTTAATACTAAAAAAAAGCTCTCAAAGCCTTTAATCTCACTCCATTTAATTATTTTTTATAGAGAGCTTATTAATTACAATTATTATAAGAATATTTGTTTCAAAAAAATCAAATTTTAATCTTAATATTGATCTAATCATATATTTATAATATCAAATGTATAATATCAAATTTTGCAAACTATTACATGTTGTGTATCTTTTAGTAATAGTTTGTACAATATTAATTCAAATTTAAATAAGTTTTTTTCTTAGTATTTTTAACCTTGAAATGTTGTCTCGTTTTGATAATAAAACTCTAATGATTTTATTTTTTCACCCCTTTTCTTTTTTGAGAGAGAGAGAGAGAAATTTCAATATTATATTTATCTTTTTAAAATCCAAACAATAAACAGGAAATTTCCAATATTATCTTTCTAATATTATTTTCTCAAGTATTAAATATTGAATTCAAATAATCAAATGTTCTATTACCGATCTGATTTATAATTATTACTAATTTTGAATTGGAAACATTTCTGCAATTTTTTATTTTTGTGATAACAATATAAAGTATTTTTTTAATTGTACAAGGAAAGAGAATGAAATAAATATATCTTATTAAAAGTATAACAATAAAGAATAAAAGCTAGAAATACGAGCTAAATTGATATCTCGATTAAAAACTTAGTTAAAAAGAATTATGACAGTGTAACAGATATGAATTGTGAATCATTAAGTGATTAAGTAGTAATGACATGCGATAATTACATGATGTAACATGAAGAAATTTGTATAATATGCATGCAATATATGATGCAGCGCGAAATCTCAAGAAATATGGAAAATATTGTACAAGTTGTGATCAATTTTTCAATGATACTGTAATAAATATTTAAATAGCTATACCAGTTTGGTTACATATGACGCACGTGATATACCATCGCAACGAATCGATGAGAGAAAAATCGAAAGACAATATGATTAACGATCAAAATGACGAATGCAATTTTTCAGGAAAAATAATAGTGCAAATTATTATCATCATATTATCATTTCCAATGCAACCTGTTGTAAATCATGTTGAATTTTGACTCAATGTATACCTCATCACCCCACTTGAGAACATCTCCTTGTCTATCTCTGAGTCTTTTGTAAAGGTTAATAAATTGAATAACCCCATGTTTGCGCACATGATCGGACAATTTCTTCGTCTCTTCCCAATTTAAAGGACTTCCTTCAGAAAGTAGGCCCATCTTCGGCTTATTAATCGATAAATAGGCTTCAGAAATTGACGTCGAGAACAAATTTCCGCGAAAAACGGATGCAATGCCCGATTTACGCTAACTCGTACCCACAGACTACCCATAGACTCTTATCAGAATATATATAGGCTGTGATCGGGAAGACACTAAAGCCAGCGGCACACGATGCTTGTTTCGTGCTGGATTGCATGCGAGCATTACGATGATTTGACAATTCTTTGATATCGAAATTACGATTGGTCAATTAAAGCCCGTGTCACACTACGTATTGCGGCCGCGGATTGGATTGGCCATGGACGTAAGAAATACAGGACAGAGCATAAAGTACTCTTTTAGACTAGGGATGTACGAAAAAAAAATCGATGCTAAATTAATCGATTTTTGAATATATCGATGTTGATTAATCGATTATTAACAAAAAGAATCGATGAATCGACTATTTTTCAAAAAAAGTATTTTTTTAAGGAGGAATTACACGAATCATCCATATCAAAAGTTAATACATCTAATACACTTTAATTCATAAATCTGACATTGCGAAAAGTACTTTTAGCTTTCTTAAATATAAAATTACTATTTAATTTGTAAGTGGAAGCAAATATTTGGTTTGTAAAATTACAATTTGCATTTTTATGAATTTCTTTGTACAATCACTATAAAAAAGTTTGGTAAGTTTAATATAAGATGATATTAACAATTTTGAGATTATATTCTATAGATTAAATCTTTACCTTTAAAAATCTCATTGTAGACGACGCTTTATTACAATGAGATATTTTGATAAGAAAAAAAATAAAACTTCGATGTCTGACATAAAGAATCGAACATCGATACATCGGATAAAGAAAATATCGAACCGATTAATCGATTATTAGAAAAAAAACTATCGACCATTGCGATTAATCGATAAACATCGCCCATCCCTATTTTAGACGAGAGGTAAGGGATTTATTGTCGCGGCCATTTTAGATGCCTCAGATTTAGCATTCATATTTTCACGTCGCACGGACGTAAATCGAATAAAATATGAGAGATTCCGTGAAATAATATATCATCTGAAATCGCTGTGTCATTCCAAATCATTTCTGAATATTAAGAAATTCAAAAATATCACACTCCGTGAAATTAATATCCGTCGCCATCTTACATCATATTCCGTTGCAGTAGACATTTCTTTCCCCTCACTCTTTGAGCTTCACTCCCGCAGCAATACACTCTGGCCGGTATTCATAGTCCGATCTTATATTTAAGATCATCTTAAGTTCGAGCTTGAAATGCTACGCAGCTATTTGATTGGTTGAATGAGGTCTTAAGTCAATCTCGAAGCAGATTTAAGACGATCTTAAATATAAGATCGGACTATGAATACCGGCCTCTGTCAGTATTTCTTACGTCCATGGGATTGGCATTGCGGATCCTGGATCAGAATTCAACCAATCAAGATGAGGCTGCCTCATCTTGATCGGTTGAATTCTGATCCGCGATCCGCAATGCCAATCCAATCCATGTCCGCAATACGTAGTGTGACACAGGCTTAAGACGCTCACATGCGATTTAGTACGAAAAATCGTACGGTGTGTCGCAGGCTTAAGAATACTTTGAAGTTAGGCTGAAATCACATGGTGCGAATAGAAGTGCGGAATAGAGAGTGCGTCATAAAAACAGCCAATCAGAGCTTTGCCAACACATTCCGCAAATGTCTGACCGCCCTGTGCACATGGTGCGTCATAGGCGGGTAATGACGCATCCGGAATGAAAATAATAGATGTAATAAAACTTTTATTAAAATAATTTAAACGTTTTTATAAAATATAATATTTTTAATAGCAATAATAATCATTAATATAATATTATATGTAATTTTGTATTGAATATTAAAAAGTTGAAAACAATATTTTTAAATTTTTAAACGGCATTGACGCATTTTTGATCATTTTTCTGCACCATGTGCACAGGGGGAGGGGGGGGGCAAAACTTGCGGAATGCGTGATGCAGCCTCGGTCATCTACACGCCAGTATTGTTGAACGTTTTTTACTAAAACTTTTTTTTGTTAGAAAATAATAAAGGTTGTGAATATGGAAAACAAAATAATGATGGTTGAAGAGTCTATTAAAGTTTTAATGAGTATAAAAAAAAGTATAAATATTACTAAGACCGGTATTCATAGTCCGATCTTATATTTGAGATCGTCTTAAGTTCGAGCTTGAAATGCTACGCAGCTATTTGATTGGTTGAAGGAGGTCTTAAGTCAACCTCGGACCAGACTTAAGACGATCTTAAATATAAGATCGGACTATGAATACCGGCCTAAGATTATGGCTACAAATTCTATGACTCATGACACAATGACGCCACGAACGCATGCAGGAAAAATCGTAAACACTGCAGCAAAGCTCTGATTGGCTGTTTCTATGACGCACTCTCTATTCCGCACTTTTATTCCGCACCATGTGATTTCAGCCTTAGAAATCCTCAAGTGAGGAATAAAGCCTGGTGCAGACAGGACGCGTCAAGCAACGAGCAGTAACCAATCAGCAAAGCGATATTTTCTATGCCACTGCTGATATCGGGTGCTTTCCATTTAGCGACACAAGTCGACACAAGTGTCATTCTATCTTTGTTTATTGTATTCATTGAAAAAAGATAGAATGATGCTTGTGTCGACTTGTGTCACTAAATGGAAATCACCTATTGCCTTGCTAATTGGGTTGCTGCTTGCTGCTTCTCCATCTATTGTAGACGACGCTTAAGGCCCGTTCCAACAGTGCCCAGTTAGCTTAACTAGTAGTTAAGTAGTGATGCCAACCACTGAAACAAAATTCGGTAAGCTAGGTTAGATCTTGACAAGTTGCATTTTCGCAAAATATACATAAGTGAAATATTGAAAATATATATACATTTATTTATAAAATTTATAAATTTTCAATATTTCACTTATGTATATTTTGAGAAAATGCAACTTGTCAAAATCTAACCTAGCTTACCGAATTTTGTTTCAGTGGTTGGCATCACTACTTAACTACTAGTTAAGCTAACTGGCCACTGTTGGAACGGGCCTAAGGCCCAGTTTCACAATCCTGTTAATCCGAGTTTAAGTAGTGAATGGACCAATCAGGACTCAGTTTAAGTAGTGAATGGACCAATCAGGACCCAGTTTAACGTATTAGGCCCGGTTCCACAACTCGAATTAATCGGAGTTTAATACGTTAAACTGGGTCCTGATTGGTCCATTCACTACTTAAACTCGGATTAACTGGATTGTGGAACGGGGCCTAAGTGCTCTCTGGAGTACATTGGAGCATGCGACGCGAACAAACCTATAGCTACAAACGCTCGCAAACGAACAGCGTACTCTGACGTCACTTCTTCTAAAAGAACCGTGATAGTGTACACTTTCTACAAAAGTGGAGAAAGTGTAGGTAAAATTAACAAACCTATTAAATACAATCTTTAAATGTTAAAAATAAATCACAAAAGCCGTATTAACATCTTAAAAAGTTACATTCCAAAACATCATCTTTGAGGAAAATTTTACTCGATAGCGGAAACGTTAGATAGATTTAGAAATGGCTATAGAATATAGAAAAGAAAAATTTTCCTCAACGAAAAAACCTAGGACATTTATTAAGATTTTAAAATAACAATTATGAAGGCTTATAAGCCACTTTTAAAGACACTATTTCGATAAAAAGTGCACACATACATTACGCGCGCGCGCAGATACAATCCATATATACGCACTACATCTATGTGTACGATACGTACATACAGACTTAAAATACACACACTATTGAATATTAACGCATACTACTGCGCAAATGTTCTTTATCTATTCTGTTCTATTTTATTCGTATAAAGTGACAATTTTGTCATGTAGAACCATATGTAATAAGACGTCGTTTGAAATAACATATCGATGTGTGATTTCAAATCTGTTACGTGTTGGATTTTACGATAGAAGTGTCAGAAGTTACTGCTGCAATTATTAGTGTAGCAATCGTGAATAAAACGTACATGCGTTTTACACTTACATTGGTTGTACAATTTGTTTTTCGTTTTTCGTTGAAAAATTGAGGCGCATAGTGTTAACGATTCTCTGATCCATCGATATTTTAAACACATTTATATTGAAATGTAAATAATACCGATTACATTATATTGATATTATGCCTCAAATATAAACCATATTTTTAATTAGAAGATTATTAATATTGATTCAATCGTGCATATATGGTTATGGATACCGAGTATGTATAGAACTGCTTAATAAATTTGTATAGTAAAAACCTCAATTGATGTGACATTATGGAGAAGTTTGTGATTGACTTGGATAAAGTTCTCAATGATTTCGAATTCAACGAAGGTAAACAATTTTCAAGTCAATTACAAGTCTTTACTGTAGATACTTTTATCTTTTAATTTCTAGATTATAATTAAGAGAAATAGATTTTTATCATATAAAATTATTATTAAAGAAGAAAGAGAGATTCCTGGATGGAAATAATTTTACAATTTATGTATTTATACAAAAATTAATATTTAATTATAGAAAAATTAATATTTTCAATAACAAATCACAATCTATATTCTATAAATTTGTAAAAATTGTAGAAATTCATGTTAAGTTATAAAAAATACTTATAAATTTTTAAAAATTTATACGAGCATTTTATGATCGATAATAAGTTATAGAAGTTGTAGATTAAAAATTATAACTATATATATAAACCTTGTAATGTTGTAAAAAATAATAACTTTCTATGTAAATTTATGAGAAACATAGCTCGTCAATCATAATTTGATATGAAAATAATATAGAGACAATTTAAGAAATTATAATTACGTCGTAGAGAATTTTAATTTTTACAAAATTTTTGAAAAGTAATTATTTCTACCAGAGATGTACAAATATAAGAAGATAAGAAAAAATATGTTGCAAAGCTTATGAATTTTTATTAGTTTTTATTTTATATATACATATGTTGTAATATAAAATTATTAAGTGTGCATGATATTTGCAGATTGTGCGGAACAAGTAGCATCGGTAGCAACTTCTACAATTAACGTATCAGCTACGGATAAGCATACTATTGAATGTGTGCCTCCGAAAATATACAATATTAATTCTGGAAAAAGTATAGCTATTGATCCTTTGCCATCTCTAGAGAAACACAGAGACACTAGATCGATAGATGCCGATTGCAGATATTCATTAACTGAAAAGAGTGTAGCGGACAGTAAAGATTCTATAAACAATTTTTACACATATGATGCCGATGACAAGTCGGAACAGAAATCATGCGTTCGTACCGATACTTCTGATCAAATGTCTTTAACAATATACAATGATATATCAGGTAATTTAATACAGAAACAACAGAATGGAAGTAATGATTCAAAGGATAGTAACAGATATGATAAAAAGTTAAATCAACCAAGTTTCAAGCCTAGTATTAGCAATGTGTTTAATAGTTTGAATGAATATATTAATGCTCCGACTGGAAGTTTAAGTTATGTTCAGCCTATGTTAGATGATCTACCTAAAATGTCCATGGGTAACATAATGGAAAAAGATTTTATATTGACTAAGGATATAGTAACTAATAAATATACAATTCCAAAGAAAAAAGACATAGTGGATGTAACTGATAAGAATATCCTGGATTGTAAAAATATCTTACCAACGGAAGCAAGTACATTTGTAGAAGTAGAAATAGATAACAAACAGGATAATGCGATGCAAAATGTTATATCGCAAAATTCTACACTGATACAGTCGGAAAAACTAATTGCTAATAGCAATGCTACAATCTTTGTACCAAATACAAGTGTTTCAAAAAATGAACATGATAATATTACCACAAGTACGGAAATGTTTAAAACTGATATTAATGAAGAAGATTTGATTAATGATGGTATATTTGAAGAAATTTATAAAAGTATTCCTAGCGAACAAAAGCATCTAGACTTAAAGGATCAAAATTTTATTGATAAATGTGTATTTATTGAAAGTAAGGAAAGCAATGCTGTATTAGAAAATGCTATCAAATTAGATACAAGTCTAAAGAACAGCGAAGATCATAATGAAAATGTGGAAACGACCAAGAGCTGCAATATCTTATCTAATATGTTGCATACAATTGATACTAGTGATGACTTTTCCGAGGAGAAACTAAATCAATATTTGTTAGAGTTGGAAAAAGAAGAAAAGTTTAAAACAGAAGATATATTACATACAGATGATATTTGGTCGCTAAAAACACAAGATGAAATAAAAGAAAATACTGCGAGTCAATGTCAGCAAGATGACATTAATGAAGCACCGCTATTTGAAAAAATTATGATTGATGAATATTCAAAAATATCTGAAGATGATGTTCAAGAGAAAGTAAAAAAATTTTCTGTAATTGATTACATAGATGTACATAATGAAAATATAACAAATGTAGAATGTAATGATACAATAAAAATTGCTTTACATGAAAACAATAATTCAGACAGACAAAATGAACTGGATAAAATTATAAAAGATAAGGATATAATTGAGGCTATTAATCAAGAGATAGTAATACCAGAAAATACTTTGCAGTCTGTATCGAGTGCTGTTGAAGTAAAAGTCACATCAAAATTTGAAAATGTTAAAGAACAGGATAATCAACAAGATAATATACAGAAATTACAAGATATCAATAAAGATATGCAATTACTGAGTAACAATAGTGGTGTTGTAGAAAATTTATCAGACAATAAAGATTATAATGAGATACAATCAAGAGTGTACCATCAAGATATTAGCGAAGAGAGTAAAGATATTGTTACATTAAATGATAATAAAACATATGATAGTGATTTGGTTCCTAAGATGGAAATTGCTAAAATTACCGATGCTTGTACAATCTCTTATACAAATGAAAATAATCAGGAAAGCGAAAAACCAACTCGTCCTCAGACATTGGATATTATTTCGACACATAATAAAAACGACTGCCATATTCTTGGTATGTTGTTGAAAAATTTTAGTTTTCATATACTCATTGTGTCGTTTATTATATTATTTCATATACTCATTGTGTTGTTTATTATATTATTTTATTATATATTATTATAGTTTTATATTTTCATTGTGCCATTTATATTTGGATTGGTGCTTAATTATATTTAAGTTAAAAAAAAAAAAAAATATATATATATATATATATATATATATATATATAAAATGATTATAATTAGAATTATTATAATAGGATCTCCAAGTGCTACACCAGCGGAACAGGAACATTCAAATATCGGAGGCATTGATGAAGATCGAGGTGCTTCATCGGATGTTTCTGATAATTCCTTAGTCGAATGTAATACCATATTGGGAAAGCAACCTCCATTTTGGGTTCCAGATAGCGATGCAGCTAGTTGTATGTTATGCGATATTAAGTTTACCGTACTTAAAAGACGTCATCATTGTCGGGCTTGTGGTAAGGTATGTAAAAAAATAGCTAAAAAGGCTGAAAAAAAATCAGTTTAGCATATACTTATTGAAATACTAAGTAATATTATTTATTTTTATTAACTGGCTCTGCCAGTTTTTTAATTATAATTCATACTGATTTTTTTATAATAATTAAGTGTTTATTTGAAATACATTTCACAGGTATTATGTAACAAATGTTGTAATATGAAATATAGATTGGAATATCAAGGAAATATCGATTCTCGCGTTTGCGTTCCGTGTTATCATTTACTCATAAAAGGTAAAAAATAGTCTTGTTAATAAGAAATATATATCTTATAATAATTTTTTCTTATTGTTGTGTGATCCAAAAGTAATGAATTTATGTTATACAAAAAAAATTCTTATATATTATATATATTTGCCCTTTTAGCTGAGAACGAGCAGGGAACTAGTTATAATTGGTCAACTAATTATAATTCATATGCAGATTCTAGTGATGCCAATCCCTCACAGGTATATTTATGAGATGATTTTTTTTCATTAACAATGTAATGAAAACTAATATATTGAATATCTTTTTGAGAATATTTATTTTGATAAAATTTAAGAAAATAAGTTATACATTTACATATATATATATATATATATATATATATATATAATTTTATCTATAATATAATTTTATCTATTGAAAATAAACTACAGATATACTCATCTAATAAAATACTAGCTTTTGAATCATTATAAAAATATTAATATAAGTCTGATCAAATCCTATAAGAATTTGTTGAATACTTCTATTTTTTTTTAAGTTTCATGCTTTACTATATAAATGATTTAGCTATATAAAAAGAGAGTAAATTAAATTAATGAATATTTCATATTCATTCTTATAATAGACTATTAATACATAGATATAAATTAATATTATATTTTAGTTTTAACATGAAAAAGGAAGATTTCTTTATGATATAATATTTTATAATAATATTTATGACATAATAATATTATATAAAATTATTTATAATATAATAATATTACATATAATGATACATTTACATTGGAGGAATGAGACAGTTTCTTAGATTTCTAATTCTTATATAAATAAGAATATATTATCATGAAAAATAAAAAATTTGTTTTAAAGATATCAAATATATATTGCAAATAATTATAATATATTGCAAATGTGAAAAAGCAAGAGAAAAAAGCCTCATTGAAACGCTTATCTAATATGTAATTATTGATAAATATTTTTTGAGTATTTTTGTATACTAAAATATATTGTATACCAAATATTTTGTCAAGACATTTTTGTAATACTAAGAAATTGAACAGATGTTTAAAATTCCAAATTTTTTAAATACAGGAAAAGGAAAGGACTTTGCACATTTATATGAAAAAAGTGGCTTCGGTCAAATTGGCTAAAATTGAAATATA
The DNA here is from genome assembly GCF_003227725.1 of Camponotus floridanus. NCBI lineage: Eukaryota > Metazoa > Arthropoda > Insecta > Hymenoptera > Formicidae > Camponotus > Camponotus floridanus. Next base: position 76,541 of record NW_020229336.1, read on the forward strand.
TTGTAGTTTAAGTGATGCTGATCAAAAGTTTCCTTGGGCAAAAATTTCAAAATCTAAAGTATAAAAGATATAATGATTTGATGTGGGTGATATCAAAGTTTAAAAAATGTTTTTGAATACATGGATTAAATTAATATATAAATGTTTGAAAAATATATAGGGTGTCCCGTAGCATTATCTCACGCACTTGTGAGGACGTAGAGTGTAGTAAATTAAATAAAGAAATCCTATTCCATGTAACGATTTTTGCAATAATAATAGAAATATTAATTATTATAGATATTTTATAGTTTATGTAAAATTAAGAAATTATTTCAAGTCTCATAACTCGAAAAGTGCTCGACGAAGAAATACTTTATTATAGTGTTTTGGAATCTCGAGATGAGCTACAAGAATATGCAAAAATATATAGGGTGTTCCATTTAAAAAAAACTGAAGTAACCTTCGCATGACCTTCAAATGACTCTTCAAGGTCAAACCAATGGTACCCTCTTATGGTCCGCTCGAAATCAAACAACTTTTGTCTGAAACATTTTTCTCTCCCAGGCTTGGTTTTCGAGATATTCGACTGGATGGATTAAAATGGGCCACCCTGTATATATATATATATATATATATATATTTTTCCAAACATTTATATATGAATTTAATTTATATGTATTCAAAAACGCGTTTTTTAACTTCAATACCACTTACTTCAAATCTTTTATACTTTTGATTTTCGTATTTTTTGCCCGAAGAAACTTTTGATCAGCACCACTACAACATATTTCAATTTCAGCCAATTTGACCGAAGCCACTTTTTTCATATAAACTCCTTTTTTAACCTGTACGTATCTCCGGGACATATATGTCCCACGAAAAAAATAACTTTTAAATAAATAAACCTATCGACTTCTATCTTGACTTGTTTTAAAGAAGAAAGTTCAAGCTACATGTAAAAAAATCGCGCACTTTAAAATGTAATGTTTACAGTAAAATATAATTATCTACTAAACTTTGCAAAAAATCAAGCTCTTAGGGAATGAAGGTTAACCGCATATTAATTGAAGAATCATATCATTTATGCGCTAATTATAAACTTAAAGTTTTTTATTTAAATGTGATTACAACTCTATTATGATAAATATAATAATTTACCATATATGTGTAATCAAAGTAAGACGACGCATTCAAGTATCGCGGCTTGCAAAAGAAAGTGTATAACAACGCTACGAGTCGAACGTGTGTGTGTATATTCGGAGAAAAACAATATATATTTAAAAAAATAAAATCTAAGCTTATATTTTCAATATATTGATATTTAAGCTTTCCATAATCGCCATCTTGAATCTGCCATTTTAAATTTAAATGGTAGTTTAATTTAATTGGTAGTTAAAGTTTAATGGTAGTTTAGTTTAATTTTGATGCTAAATTTAGAATCGGCACCCTCAAAAATCTATAAAACTGTCTTCATATCTTGAAACGCATCTCTTTTTTGGGAAAGCCGGAGATACGAAAAGGTTAAATGATTATATGTTTAATAAATATCATTATAAACTATATTACTATAAACTATTTGCAATAAGTTATAAGAATATGATTTTTTATGATTCCTCAGCTTTTAAAAGAATATAGATAAAAGAATATACAGGGTGTCAGGGAAATTTTGACGGACCCGAAGTGTGAAGGTAGATTGGCTCAAATTAAGAAGGAAGGTACTATAATATTTTGCGATATTCGCAATAATTATGGAAAAATTAATTAAACAAGAGTCGTGTGCTTCTAGCCACGCGCATTGGCCGATCTTCTTTAATTAATTTTTTGTTAATTATTGTGAAATAGTTAATTATCGCAAAATAGTATAGTACCTTCCTTCTTAATTTGAGCCAATCCACTTTCACACTTCGGGACCGTCAAAATTTCCCTGACACTCTGTATATGAGAATATATTATGAGAATAAAGGATGTGTTAGAATTGATAAAATATAATTTGCTTTATATTTAAATTGCGATTATATTTACGATTTAGCAAACAAGTATATAATGTTACGTAATCTGATTATTGAATCAAATTTTTGATATCTCACTTTAATTAATTTAGAAATTTTTTATTTAGTAACCAATTGCATGACACAATATCTACTTGTCTTTGCTTTTTGCTTGTTAGAAAACATTTGTTTTATTAAAATGAATTAAATAAATTAAAATTTGGTTTAAATCATAATAATTAAAAATTAAATCGAAATTGGCAAATTAGAGCCAGCCATAGCACGGTAATTCGAGCGCAGGGAAGAAACAACACTTTCTTCTTTCTAATTATTCATGTATTTCAAATTAAAAATGATTACATTAACAAAAAATGGACATATCTTTTGATCCCTCTTCAGCGCAATGTTAACAATATGTATTACAAATTATTATGATGACGCTTAAATTATAAAAATTTCTACCCTCGATGTAAATGATTTCATTATTGAATCTGAAACCAACATGAGAGATACATAACGACATACCGTTATCAATTGCAAAAAGTATGGAATTTAATCTGCTGTTACTTAATACATTAGCACAGTACAATTGTAATAATTTGAAAAATTATTGGAAACAATGTGCTTACCAGATCTCCGCGGAATACAATTTAACGACACGCGTCGAGAATAAAAAATACATTACATCGTATAATAATTTGTAATAAAATAAATATTTGTTGTTAACATTGCGCTGAAGAGGGATTAAAAGATGATACGTTCGTTTTTTAATGTAAATCATAATTAATGTAATCATTTTTAATTTAAAATGTACCAGTAAGAAAGAAAGAAGTGTTGTTTCTTTCCTGCACTCCAATTACTGCGCTATGGCTCTAATTTGCCAATTTCGATTGAATTTTTAATTAAAATGAAATACTCTATATAATTAAGTCTAATCTGCAATAATAAAATCTGATTGTGATACAATAAATACTAAAAAAAATGGTACTTATAACAGCTAGAAATTTAAAATATTTAAAGTTTTTTTAAAATTTTTATATATACAGGGTGTTTCAGACCACATGTACCACCCATTTAAAAACTAGAGAAGTGCTTACTTCAAAAAAGTAAAAACATTTTCTTTATAAATCGGGTGCGCTCTATCGAATGGTGATATTTTCAACTTCTGGTTCCGGCCGGAAATAGGCGATTCAGACCGGAAGTGCATTTTTTAAATGGAACTCCTCCATATTTTTCATTGCATATTCTTGTAGCTTATCTCGAGAGCTTTTCAAAACACTATAACAAATTATTTTTCCATGAAGTACTTTTCGAGTTATGAGGCCTGAAATCATTTCTTAATTTTATATAAACCATATAATATCTTGTAAAATTCATTTTTCGATTATCTTATCTTAATACTTTTATGTACAAAATAATGAGAGGAATCAATTGGTGTAAAGAAAACAACTGTATGTTTTCTTTACATCAATTGATCCCTCTCATTATTTTGTACATAAAAGTATTAAAGTAAGATAATCGAAAAATGAATATTTTACAAGATATTTTATGGTTTATGTAAAATTAAGAAATGATTTCAAGCTTCATAACTCCGAAAAGTGCTTCATGGAAAAATAATTTATTATAGTGTTTTGGAAAGCTCTCGAGGTAAGCTACAAGAATATGCAATGAAAAATAGGGGGTTCCATTTAAAAAAATGCACTTCCGGTCTGAATCGCCTATTTCCGACCGGAACCAGAAGTTGAAAATATCACCATTCGATAGAGCGCACCCGATTTATAAAGAAAATATTTTTACTTTTTTGAAATAACCATATCTAGTTTTAAAATGGATGATACGGGTGATCTGAAACACCCTATATATGTACAGGGTCCTAAACCACCCGTACATCCCCTTTCTTTCAAAAACTAAGCATTTTAGAGAAAAACGTTTTTGACAAAAATTGTATGGTTTTGAGGGGAACATAAGATGGTTTGACCTTGGATGGCATCGTTAAGGTCAGGTCAAGGATACCTTTAATTTGTTAAATGGAACTACATATTTTTTATTGCATATTCTTATAGCTTATGTCGAGAGCTTTTCAAAACACTATAATAAAGTATTTTTTCATTGAGTACTTTTCGAGTTATAAGGCTTGAAATAATTTGTCAATTTTACATAAACCATAAAATATCTAGTAAAATATTCATTTTTTTATTATCTTACCTTAACCCTTTTATGTACAAAATAATGAGAGGAATCAATTGGTGTAAAGAAATCACGCAGTTGTTTTTAAGAAAAAATATGTAATTTGCAATTAACAATTACATATTTTTTCTTAAAAACAACTGCGTGATTTCTTTACACCAATTGATTCCTCTCATTATTTTGTACATAAAAGTATTAAGGTAATATAATCGAAAAATAAATATTTTACTAGATATTTTATAGTTTATATAAAATTAAGATATTATTTTAAGCCTCATAAATCGAAAAGTACTTAATGAAAAAATACTTTATTATAGTGTTTTGGAAAGTTCTCGACATAAGCTACAAGAATATGCAATAAAAAATAGATAGTTCCGTTTAAGAAATTAAAGGTGTCCTTGACCTGACCTTAACGATGCCATCCAAGGTCAAACCAATGACACTATCTTATGTTCCTCAAAACCATACAATTTTTGTCGAAAACGTTTTTCTCTAAAATACTTAGTTTTTGAAAGAAAAGGGGTGTACTGGTGGTCTAGGACACCCTGTATATATTTTTTAAATTGATTTTTATTGAATTTACTGATTCTTTTTCTTCTATATATTAATGATAAAAATTATGTTATAAATGATTTATAAAAGATATGGATAAAAAACATCAACGCTTTTAATAAAATAATAGAATTTTTTTAATAACATTACTTTAAAAATGTTCAAAAATTAATCATTATTTGAGAAAATAATTTTTATATTTATTTTATTGATTATCATTAGAAATTATTATTTAGTATACAAACTATTAATTACAAATTATAAATTTGTAAAAATCATATTTATTATTTATATATTTAATTAAATAAATGTGTTTATAATTAAACGATTGAGAATGTCGATGTTAGAAGTATTCAACAAATGGTTATAGGGGAGACAGCCTAATCCAAATAATCCTATGGAGTACTGCTCTACTATACCACCCTTACAACAGTTAGCTGGCGGTTTACCACCACCACCAACAGTGATGGTACCTGTGGGCGTTCTAAAGAGAGAAGGTTCGAAACATCGTACAGAAGGACAGAAATCTGTAATGTTCAGTGACGGTATGTAGATGTTAATGTTATTAAGTATTAGTTTTCATCCATCTTTTTTTTTTTTTTTTTTTTAATTATTATATGTCATAATTTTAAAATGCTATTAAATATATACAATTTAAATTGTTTAATATATATTGTACATTTATACACATTGCATTGGTCACAATTATAAATTCATGAAAACATAATTTTTCGTGTCGTACAATGTGTTAAATATTATACACATGTACACATACAGGACACAGTGTTCCCGTTTAAAATGTCCACTCAAAAATCTTAGAATCATGGCGTTGTATAAAAAATTTTTTAAATAAATGTTATTGAATTCGAAGGGAGTAAAAGATAAAAATATTAATTTGACGTTGAGTGTAAGTACCATTGAGACCATTTGAAGATCAATTTAATTTTTTTTTAAATAGAATCTTCTATATACAGGGTATCCGTCCTATTCTGTGTGTTAAAAAAAAGTAGATCTCGTAAAACTGAATTAAAAAGTCTTTTATCATTTTGCAAACAACCACGTAAAATTTCGAGATATTAATTAAAAATAATCAGCCAATTCGCGTGAATAGAAGCGCACGGCAAGAAAGGCCATTCCACTATAACTTCATACTAGACGCGCAGCGAAGCGATGGGTGAGGCATTCATCAAACGTTGAAGCGCCGCGCGCCTAGTATCAAGTTATACAGAGTGTCCCAAAAGTCCCGGACCGGTCGAATATTTCATAAACTATGCACTTTAGAAAGAAAAGTTTCAGACAAAAGTTGTATGGCTTGAAGGGGGCCATTAGATAGTGGCAATAATTTGACCTTGGAGAGTCATTTGAAGGTGATGTAAAGATCACTGTCAATTTCTTAAATGGAACTCCCTATTTTTTATTCGTGTAGCTTATCTCGAGAGCTTTCCAAAACACTATAATAAAATATTTCTTCATTGAGTAAAATTTCTTTATTGAGTTAAAAAAAAATATGTAATTGTTAATTGCAAATTACATATTTTTTTCTTAAAAACAACTATGTTTTTTCTTTACACCAATTGATTCCTCTCATTATTTTGTACATAAAAGTATTAAGGTAAGATAATCGAAAAATGAATATTTTACAAGATATTTTACGGTTTATGTGAAATTAAGAAATGATTTCCATCCTCATAACTCGAAAAGTACTCAATGAAGAAATACTTTATTATAGTGTTTAGAAAAGCTCTCGACGTGAGCAGAATATTTAATAAAAAATAGGGAGTTCCATTTAAGAAATTGATCTTCTCGTGACTTTCAAATGACTCTTCCATGTCAAATCATTGCCACTATCTGATGGTCCCCTTCAAGCCGTACAACTTTTGTCTGAAACATTTCTTTCTAAAGTGCATAGTTTTTGAAATATTCGACCGGTCCGGACTTTTGTATACACACACCCTGTATACACACACACACATACAGGGTGTCTGAAACCACCCATACATCCTTTTTCTTCAAAAACTAAGCATTTTTGAGAAAAACATTTTAGACAAAAATTATATGGTTTTGAGATGAACATAAGATGGTGTCATTGGTCTAACCACCCTCGTTACACGGTCAATAGTCGTTTAAAGATCACTCAATTTTTAAATGGGATTTTTCATTGCATATTGTTGTAGCTCATCTCAAGCTTTCCAAAACACTATAGTTAAATATTTTTTCATTAAGTACTTTTCGAGTTATAACGTTTGAAAGTAACAGTATTTTGACAAAATATTTTGTTAAATATTTATTTTTTGAATTCCTTACTTTTGATATTTACAAACTATACGAATCAATTAATGTGAAGAAAACACATAATTGTTTTAAAGAAAAACTTGTTGTATAACTGCTTATTATATCTCACGGTTCGGGATGTATATACAATAGCAAGTTACAAGTTTTTTTTAAAAACAATTATGTGTTTTCTTTACATTATTTAATTTGTATTATTTGTGCAAAATTCAAAAGTAAAGAATTCGAAAAATAAATATTTAACAAAATATTTTGTCAAAATATTGTCATTTTTAAGCCTTATAATTCGAAAAGTACTTATTGAAAAAATATTTAATTATAGTTTTTTGGAAAGCTTTTGAGATAAGCTATAAGAATATGCAATGAGAAGTAGGGAATCCCATTTAAGAAATTAAAAGTGACTTTTACGTGACCTTCAAACGACTATTGAGGGTGTAATCAATGACACCATCTTATATTTCCCTCAAAATCAATTTTTGTCTAAAACGTTTTTCTCAAAAATGCTTAGTTTTTGAAAGAAAAGGAATGTATAGGTAGTCGCAGATACCCTGTGTATGTATATATATATATACACACACAGTGTATAAAAAGTACGGGGACGGTGAAATATCTCGAAAATTAAGCATTTCAGAAAAAAGTGTTTTAGATAAAAGTTGTAGAATTTCAAAAGATCGATTTACTGGCGCTATGAGTTTAACCTTGGGTGACGTCGCCAAGGCCAAAGCAAGGTCAGCTAGAATTTTTTTAATGGGGTTCCTTATTTTTTATTACATATTCTTGTAGCCCTTCTTCAGGCCTTTTTCAAAACACAATAATCAAGTTAATTTTCATTAAGTACTTTCCGTGTTATGAGACTTGAAATCATTTCGTAATTTTACATAAACCAAATTACATAAAAAAAAATATGTAATTTGCAATTAACAATTACATATTTTTTCTTCGAAACAACTATGTGTTTTCTTTACACCAATTGATTCCTCTCATTATTTTATACATAAAAGTATTAAGGCAAGATAATCGAAAAATGAATATTTTACTAGATATTTTATGGTTTATGCAAAATTAAGAAATGATTTCAAGCCTCATAACTTGAAAAGTACTGAATGAAGAAATACTCTATTATAGTGTTTTGGAAAGCTCTCGAGATAAGCTACACAAATACGTAATAAAAAATAGGAAGTTCCATTTAAGAAATTGAAGGTGACCTTTACGTCACCTTCAAATGACTCTTCAAGATCAAATCATTGGCACTATCTGATGGCCCCCTTCAAGCCATACAACTTTTTTCTGAAACATTTCTTTCTAAAGTGCATAGTTTATGAAATATTCGACCGGTCCGGGACTTTTGGGACACCCTGTGTATATATGTGTGTATGTGTGTGTGTGTGTGTGTGTGCGCATAAAATATTTTTCGTGTATGTGTATACGAGTATATGGTGAATGTGAATGTCGATATAGGCATGTGGGTGTGGGTGTAAAAAAATGTGTTATACAATTATATATCTTAAATCATATAAATTATTTTTTCCCGTCACATTATATTTTAAGTTTGGTTTTCCTTTTGAGTTTGTTATTCCTTCATCCAGTACATCCAATACAAAGTTATTTATTTCTACCTGGAACGTGTCGTCACGTTTGTCAACCCCCAACCCTTCCTGTTCGTTTTATTTTTACGCACCTATAACTAAAACACAGGAATAAGGCCTGGCTGTGACCTGACAGAGCTAGACACATGTTGGGATCTGAAGCCATCGTATCGCAAGCAAGGAAACAAACGGATGTTTGCATCGGGATCCACGTTGACAGACCCTGCGACGAGGAAACAGAGTCATCCTCTTCTAGACAATATGACTAACAGTTATATACCGCATGATCCTAATTTGTTGCCCCCGAACGTCACTATACACAAAGGCCGTAAGGATGTTATATTGTATGAAAAATTTTTAATTTCTCTCTCTCTCTCACAATAATATATTTTAATATCGCTTTCTTTTCTTTTCCATGAACAGAAATTACATACTATCCATCTATGGATGAAAGCGTACTTTATAAGACTTTAAAAAATGAATGCGAATCACCGGTAATGTTCGCGATTAATCGGAATCTCTATGCGTATGTGAAAATAATTAATCGTAAGTAAAAATCAGATTTATTCGAATAAAATTTTTATTCGTTTCATTTTAGTAGGAGATTTTACATTTACAATTTTTAGTAAACTGCTGTGTAAATAAGATCTGTTGGAATGTGACATCGAGAGGTCTTGCTTGCGTTGGCCAAGACGAAGTTATTTTATTAGTTGAAATTTTACCGGATGAAACGCGAATTCCAAGGGATCTTCTCATTTATATCAATCAACTATATTTTGAAGCTATTAAAGGTAACTTAACATATCTTATATATCTTACATCGATTATATAAATTTATGCAATATCTCAATAATAACAATATTTTTGTATTCTATTTGCATTGCAATAAGTTATTCTTTCATTCTCTCGTAGGTAATACAATAACAGAACTCGGATTCTCGGTATATCAAGGTAATAATCTGTTGGGTTCACGTGAACATTCGGGATTTCTTTTTATTCGTCAAACATTACAATGTTTACAAAAAATTATTTTACCGCCTGCACCTTTCCTAATTGGACTTTTAATTCATAGGTAAATATAAAATATTACCAGTATATTGGTATGGCATATTTTTATTTTGTCAGAAGATCTGTTCATTGTTAATACTGTTAATTATTCATTGTTAAAATTTTAGTTTTGAAATAGTATATAAACTGAACCACATATAAATGTGTATTTATACATTCATGCATTTGAAAAGAAATTATATACAGTCCCAAAAGTCCCGGATCGGTCGAATATTTCATAAACTATGCACTTTAGAAAGAAATATTTCGAACAAAAGTTGTATGGCTTGAAGGGGGCCATCGGATAGTGGCAATGATTTGACCTTGGAGTCATTTGAAGGTGACATAAAGGTTACCTTCAATTTCTTAAATGGAACCCGCTATTTTTTATTACATATTCGTGTAGCTTATCTCGAGAGCTTTCCAAAACACTATAATGAAGCATTTCTTCATTGAGTACTTTTCAAGTTATGAGGCTTGAAATCATTTCGTAATTTTACATAAACCAAATTACATAAAAAAAATATGTAATTTCCAATTAACAATTACATATTTTTTCTTTGGAACAACTATGTGTTTTCTTTACACCAATTGATTCCTCTCATTATTTTGTACATAAAAGTATTAAGGTAAGATAATCGAAAAACGAATATTTTACAAGATATTTTACGGTTTATGTAAAATTAAGAAATGAATTCAAGCCTCATAATTCGGAAAGTATTTAATGAAAACTAACTTAATTATAGTGTTTTGGAAAGCTCTCGACGTGAGCTACCAGAATATTTAATAAAAAATAGGGAGTTTCATTTAAGAAATTGACGGTGATCTTCACGTGACTTTCAAATGACTCTTCCATGTCAAATCATTGTCACTATGTGATGGCCCTCTTCAAGCCATACAACTTTTTTCTGAAACATTTCTTTCTAAAGTGCATAGTTTATGAAATATTCGACCGGTCCGGGACTTTTGGAACATCCTGTATAATAAATCTGTTAATTTTTTTCTTGCATCGTTTATCTTGAGTTATTTCATTAATGTATATTCATTTAGGTAATATAAATAAAGACACTATATAAAGTTTCTTTCCTTTTAAGTATTTATTAAGTTTTTATTTAATTATATATATATATATATATATATATATATATATATAGTTTTATTTATTTAATTATTTATACTATTTATGTTTATTATATAACAATTCAACAGGACTTTTGCGACTTGAATTCATCAAATCTTATAGATTTTTTTATGCTGAATACATATCTTGATTTTGAGAAAAATAAAATAGAAAAAGACTTTAAAAAGATATATGTTGGCAATATTAAGAGTATTCTATAACTTTGAAAGCAAATATTAATCTGAAATTTTAAAAAATCATCGATAATTATACTTAATTATATTTAATTATATTTAATATAAAATCTAAAAAATTCGAAAAAAACTAGATATTTTCAAAATAAAGACAATTCCAATGGGAATATTACGTGATGCTGTCGCTTATTAAATTATGTAGACCTAAATCATGTATAACTAAACCATGAACGATGACGGTTCGTCATCACATATCCAATCCTGTGCATTAATTCGAAAGTTGATTTATATTGTAAAAATTTTTTGTCAATCATATCATTTTTTTGTCAGTCTGCTTAAGCAATCATTATTAAACAAAATATCAAAATTGATGATCTCATTCGATTCATGCATTTATTCACTCCTTATTTTATCTCGTTTATAGATAAGGATAAGATATAAGGATAACATACAGAAACAAATAAATAAGTAAAGTAGGTCCATGAATTATATTTGGTCTCAAACTTAGTAGTATTTTAAATATTGTTAAAACACCCCTTTCTAGAAGTTTCTATGCAATTTTTTTTTTTTTGAAATCGTGACGTGCTGCAACATGATTAAAATTGTGACAGAGTAATTCTGCAGCTGGATATGAATTTATCAAAAAAAATCTATAAGAAAGATTCAGCTCGCAAAAAAAAGTTAAATTTTATTATATGTTATTGTGTAATTAGTTATATCTATTTTAGCTATATTCTTATTTTAAATCTGAAAAACTAAATGAAACTATTCAGTTTACATTATAAGAAAATTTAATAATTATAAATAATAATAAAAAATAATAATATTTTGGGATTATACATATAATCTTTATATTGTATGATATCACAAAAGATTTCTTTATGTTGTAATTTATTATTTGTAAAATTACAGTTAATATTATCAATAACATTTTTTACAATTAAATATACAATAAAATAAAATTCATATTTTAATATAGAGGAAAATATATAATATCCCTTTTAATTAATAAATATGATATATATTGCATGTTTTATTGTAAATGAAGCTATTTAATTTTGCAGTTTGTTTCAATGATTATCTTTACTCACAATAATTACTTATATTTTCTATTTATTTTAGGTGGGAAACTCCATGGGCTAAAGTATTCCCATTAAGACTTCTTTTACGTCTTGGTGCGGAATATCGTTATTATCCTTGTCCATTGGTATCTGTGCGTTTTCGCGATGCATTATACTTCGAGATTGGACATACTGTCATGAAAGTACTAGCAGATTTTAGAAATTTTGGATATACTTTGCCAGGAGTAAGAGGCTTAACAATTCATCTCAAGAATCGAACAACAGACGTTATGTTTCCCAGAAATCGATATGACCAAGTTATAAAAGGACTTTATAATTCGAATGATCATGTATTGGCTTATGCTTCAAATTTTAGTATAGCTGCAGATTCACACTTAGTTTGCATTCAAACAAATAGTGGCGATGAAAGCAGTTATCAAACACAAGCGATAAATATTCACAATAAGCCGAGAACAGGTGAGTTCATGTACAGGGTGGCTCAGGTAAAGCGTTACAAATTTATATCTCGAAGACGAAGCAATTTAGAAAAAAATGAATGAAGAGAAAATTCAGACGAAAGTCGTATGGTTTCAAGAGGACATAAGATGGTGCTATTAGTTTGACCTTGAAGAGTCACCTGAAGGTCACCTCCAACTTTTTAAATGGGACACTATATATTTTTACATATTCTTGTAAATTGCCTCAAGAGCTTTCCAAAAACTACAATATAATAAACTACACTATAATAAAGTATTTTTTCATTGAGTATTTTCCGAGTTAAGAGGCTTGAAATAATTTTTCAATTTTACATAAACCATAAAATATCTAGTAAAATATTCATTTTTCGATTATCTTATCTTAATACTTTTATGTACAAAATAATGAGAGGAATCAATTGGTGTAAAGAAAACACATAATTGTTTCGAAAGAAAAAATGTAATTTGCAATTAACTTTTTTTTTTTAAACTATTATGTGTTTTCTTTACACCAATTGATTCTTCTTATTATTTTGTACATGAAAGTATTAAGGTAAGATAATGAATCGAAAAATGAATATTTTACAAGATATTTTATGGTTTATGTAAAATTAAGAAATGATTTCAAGCCTCAACTCGGAAAGTACTTAATGAAAACTAACTTAATTATAGCGTTTTGGAAAGCTCTTGGAAAGATGAGCTACAAGAATATGCAAAAGCAAATATAAGGTGTCCCGTTGAAAAAGTTGGAGGTGACCTTCACGTGATCTTCAGGTGATTTTTCAAGGTCAAATTAATGATACCATCTTATGTCCCCCTTCAAGCCATATAACTTTTGTCTGAAACATTTTTCTTTAAATTGCTTCGTTTCCGAGATATAAATTTGTAACACTTTACGTGGGCCACCCTGTATATTAAATTTCTAATGTCATACGTAAAATTTCTACATGTGGAATGTAAAAAAAGAATTAATAAGAATTTATTAGATAAATAGTACTTATTAAGTCTAAGTAAAGAATGTTTAAGAGAATTATTTTTCTCACTTGGATTTTTTAAGAAATGAACATATAATGCTTTGAATTCTGCAAACTTTATAATAAAGAAAATATATATATTAATTAATTATATATTATTTTTGTATGAAAACATTTATATTAATTTAATTTATGTATTCAAAAACAAGCGTTTTTTAACTTCAATACCGCCCACTTCAAATCATCTTATACTTTTGATTTTCTAACTTTTTGCCTGAGTAAACTTGTGATCAGCATCACCTAAACGACAACATATTTTAATTTCAGTCAATTTAACCGAAGCCATTTTTATGAAATGAGACCTCTTTGCTTTTAAATTTTGTATTTCTGAAAATCTGAATTCTAAAAGAAAATAGGAAATATGTGCAAATAGAGGAAGAACATAGAATATTATTTTTTATATTTTTAAATATAATATAATAATATAGTAATATAATATAATGAGAATAATATAATTAAATAATAGAATAAGAATATGTACAATAATTTTTATTTTGTGTTAACATGATAAATAAAAGCAAGTAAATTATTTGCTTTATTAAAATTGGAAATTGTTTCTGACATTGATTTTTTAATCTGTGTTTACTTGATATTTTTTATTTTATTTTTAATGGTATTAAATTTTTAATATTTTAATTTTTAATGTTTTACATTTAATACTACTATCATAATATAATATTATCATACTTATAAGTATGATACTATTAACATCTTGTAGAGAATAGTGTTTATATATTTTCCATTATTTATATATTGTTTATATATTTTTCTCTATTATATAGTAACTGGTGCTAGTTTTATTGTCATCAATGGTGCTCTGAAATCATCAATGGGACTTTCTGCCAAGTCTAGTATTGTAGAGGATGGATTAATGGTAGAAATAATGTCAGAAAAAATGGAAGCTTTAAAAGCTGCTCTTAAAAATATGCAGGATTTTTCAATCGGTTGCGGACGTCAAGGAGCATCGGAACCGGACGAGATTGTAAATATAAAGTGGGTCGATAACGATGTGCTGTTTAATTTGGGGTAAATTATCTTGATAAATCTTATTTAATTAGTATATGAAATAATTACAAACTATATGTTCAATCTCTTCAATTCGAAATTTTCTAAATAACAAATGCTATTTGTGCATGTTTGTGTGTGTGCGTGTGTGCATATGTGCGTATATATTTCTGCATTTTTAGATTACCTTATATTGTGAACTTTGTCTCATTATTTAATAAGACATTGTGATTTTTTATTATCAGAGTCAAAAGTCCTATTGATGGACAACTAATGGACGGTATACCATCTATTAGAGTACACAATGGCAGTGATTATAGAGGTACAACTCGATTTATACGCTGGACAGAAGTATTTATTATAAAAGTATGTATCATAATAAGATAAAAAATATTAAAGCATATATATATATATATATATATATATATATATATATATATATATATATATATATATATATATATAGGGTGGCCCATTTTAATCCATCCAGTCAAATATCTCGAAAACCAAGGAGAGAAAACCGGGAGAGAAAAATGTTTCAGACAAAAGTTGTTTGGTTTCGAGGGGGCCATAAGATGGTACCATTGGTTTGACTTTGAAGAGTCATTTGAAGGTCACGTAAAGGTCACCTCAATTTTTTTAAATGGAACACCCTATATATTTTTGCACATTCTTGTAATTCATCTCGAGAGCTTTCCAAAACACTATAATTAAGTTAGTTTTCATTAAGTACTTTCCAAGTTATGAGACTTGAAATTATTTCTTTATTTTACATAAATCGTAATATATCTAATAAAATATTAATTTTTCGATTATCTTGCTTTAATGCTTTTATGTACAAAATAATGAGAGGAATCAATTGGTGTAAAGAAAACACATAGTTATTTTTTTTAAGAAAAAATATGTAATTTGCAATTAACAGTTACATATTCTTTCTTCGAAACAATTTCGAATATTTTAGTCTAGATATATTACGGTTTATGTAAAATTAAGAAATAATTTCAAGCCTCATAACTTGGAAAGTACTTAATGAAAACTAACTTAATTATAGTGTTTTGGAAAGCTCTCGAGATGAGATATAAGAATGGAAAAATATATAGGGTGTTCCATTTAAAAAAATTAAAGTGACCTTCAGGTAACCTTCAAATGACTCTTCAAGGTCAAACCAATGGTATCATCTTATGGCTCCCTCGAAACCAAACAACTTTTGTCTGAAACATTTTTCTCTCCTGGGCTTGGTTTTCGAGAGATTCGACTGGATGTATTAAAATGAGCCACCCTGTATATATATATAAAAACTAGATATATATAATTAATAAAATAATATTATTTTATAAGTCGGATGATTATTCGAATGGCGTAAATGATCCGGTGGATATAAATAAACTATCTGGAAATATAGCAAAAGCGACATGTGCAGCATTGGTTAAACTGTTGGATCTTCTAGCGACAGCAGGTTTAACGAAGCTTGGGGTGCGAGCAACTATTCATTCAGACAATGTAAATATAATTCTTGTTTATTATAGTTTATAATTTATTATAAAAATTCATAATTTTTCATTCATACGTATAGTGTACCTCATTTTAATAAAAACAGTTATAGTATATCTCTAAACTTGATATCATACAAAAAAATGTTTTAAACAAAATTTATAGGATTTTGAGGAGAAAAAACTCTTGAATTATAACTAAGATTCTCCAAGATATAAAGAATAATTTAGTTTTTTCATTGAATTTTTTTTAAATAAATCGATACTTTATAATATTTAGTGTAAAAAGTTATGAAGATAAGATGGCTAAAAATTGAATTGTTTTGCGAAATATTTTATATATTTTTTGATATAATTTTATATAAAAAATAAAGTAGATATATATATTTTGTAAAATATTCATTTCTTGATTACTTTTCAATTATATTATTTTTATGTATATAATAATGAGAAATATCAATTGATGATAAATAGTTATTCTTAAGAAAAAATACAATTTCATTGCAAATTATATATTTCTTTTATTTTTTTCTTTATTTCAATATTATTTTGCAAGTATTGAAATAAAATCACATAGAAAAATTAATATTTTACAGTTTATGTAAATTATATTAATTAAAATATCTAATAAACTATTCAATTTTTAGCCATCTCACGCTTATATTTTTTGCACCGAATATTACAAGGATTCAATTTATATAAAACAATTAGGATGATTCCATCTCTAGAAAAACTAGATTAACCTTAATCTAGATGACCTTAAAAAATGACATTAAAATTCAAGATTAAATTCAATTTTTGATAATTATTTACTTGTACGAAGCACCTCCCGATTTCAATCATTCTCACATATATTATCAAGATTATCATTCTGAGTAATGTTGTGAAGGTTTTAGTCGGCGGTTGTTTATTAAAAAGTTATAAACAAAAAATGTCTAATGAATAATATGTAATTTTATGACACCGTATATAAACTATGTTGTCGTTTCACATTGTTTACCTTTCTTATATTGAAATCACATAGTGGAACAATAATAGGCTTCTATGTTTTTGATATTTCTTATGACTTTGAAAATATTTAAGGAAAGGTGAGTTAGTACAAGACAGATTGTTGTACAATTAACATGAAGTTCTACGAGTTTCTTACCTTAACAACAAAATATGATGAGTTATTAAAATATTTGTAAAATATATGCGAAAAATGTTACATTTGTAACTTTCTATGCAAAGTGAAGTGTATTCCACACAAACATATTACTCAGAGTGATGATCTTGATAACATATGTGAGAATTATTGAAATCGGGGTGGTCCGTATAAGTAAATAATTACCCAATTGTTTTTCCTTTATTAAAACTATAAATTTTGTTTGAAACATTTTTCTATGCGATGTTAAGTTTGTATAAAAGATGTACAGCTGTTTGTATTAAAATAGGACACTTTGTATATTTGCGCGTATCCACATCTGATAAGATATCTTAAAATCACGTTCTTTTAAAGATAATTTTTCCTCGTTAAAAATATCGAAGCATCAATAATTTTCAAGATATAAACAATTGAGAAAAAGAATTCTTTGCAAATTAAACTTTATGAAATGTAGGGATTAATTCAATTATATTCGATACTGAATTCCAGATGAAATTTGTTGTAATAAAATTTTAATTAAAGGTTTAAAGTCATTATATAATAGCAAACATTTGAAAAAATAAAGATTTTCTCTTTGACATTTTTACTGAGGAAAAATCGTTTCCAAATTGATTATAAAATTTGATAAATTTGATAAAATTTTTTTATGAATAGAACATCTGCTAGTTTTAAGACGCTCTGTATACATGATACACATCACATACACGTACGCTCGCACACGCGCACACATACATGTACATACATTCTCTCATATACAGGGTTAGGAAAAAGTCTGGATACTCCTTAATATTTCGAAAAATACGCATTTAAAAAAAAAATGTTTCATACAAAAGTTATAGGGGTTTATGTGGCGCATTACACAGCAACATTATTATGACCTCGAATAGCGTTGTCAAGGTTATGTGAAGGTCAGCTTCAATTTTTTAAATAGAACCCCCTATTTTTCATTTCATATTCTTGTAGCTTACCTCGAGAGCTTTCCAAAACACTATAATAAATTATTTTTCTATGAAATACTTTTCGAATTATGAGGCTTGAAATCATTTCTTAATTTTACATAAACCGTAAAATATCTGGTAAAATATTCATTTTTCGATTATCTTATCTTAATACTTTTATGTACAAAATAATGAGAGGAATCAATTGGTGTAAAGAAAAAATATAGTTATTTTTAAGAAAAAAATATGTAATTTGCAATTAACAATTACGTATTTTTTTTTTAAACAACTGTGTGTTTTCTTTACACCAATTGATTCCTCTCATTATTTTGTACATAAAAGTATTAAGGTAAGATAATAAAAAAATGAATATTTTACTAGATATTTTATGGTTTATGTAAAATTGAAAAATTATTTCAAGCCTTATAACTCGAAAAGTACTCAATGAAAAAATACTTTATTATAGTGTTTTGGGAAGCTCTTGAGATAAGCTATAAGAATATGCAATGAGAAGTAGGGAATCCCATTTAAGAAATTGAAAGTGACTTTTACGTGACCTTTAAACGACTATTGAGGGTGTAATCAATGACATCATCTTATATTTCCCTCAAAACCAATTTTTGTCTAAAACGTTTCTCTCTAAAATGCTTAGTTTTTGAAAGAAAAGGGGTGTACGGTTGGTCTAGGACACCCTGTATATATATACATATAGATACACACACACACATACACACAGGATGATTCATATAAAATGACCGAATATTAGCTAAAGTTGAAGAGCTATGAACAAATTTTTATACCAAAAGATGTTGGACACAGAGAGAGGCATCATATGGTACAAACGATATTTTTCTAGATGAAGGCATTAAGGAGATTTCAAGATCTTAATTTTTTAAAATGGAACCCCCTATTTTTTATTACGTCTTATAGCTTATCTCGATTACTTTCCAAAACACTATAATAAAGTATTTCTTCATTGAGTACTTTTAGAGTTATGAGGCTTGAAACAATTTCTTAATTTTACATAAACCATAAAATAAAATATTCATTTTTTACCATCATTTTTCATATCTTACCTTAATACTTTTATATACAAAATAATGAAAGATATTAATTGGTGTAAAGGAAAAATAGTTGTTTCTTAAAAAAAATATGTAATTTGCAATTAACAATTCCATATTTTTTTCTTAAAAACAACTACGTTTTTAACGAAGAAATACTTTATTATAGTGTTTTGGAAAGCTCTCGACATAAGCTAAGAATATGTAATAAATTATAAGAATACGTAATAAAAAATAGGGGGTTCCATTTAAAAAAATTAAGTTAATCTTGAAATCTCCTTAATGTCTTTATCTATAAAAATATCGTTTGCATTATACAATATCCCCCTCTGTGTCAAACATCTTTTGATATAAAAATTTTTTCATAGCTCTTCAACTTTAGC
Source organism: Camponotus floridanus (assembly GCF_003227725.1). NCBI lineage: Eukaryota > Metazoa > Arthropoda > Insecta > Hymenoptera > Formicidae > Camponotus > Camponotus floridanus. Next base: position 96,078 of record NW_020229336.1, read on the forward strand.
TGATGTTCACATCGGTCACTTTATATGTCTCCCTTATATGTCACTTTATAATCACCCTGTATATATATATATATATATATATATATATATATATATATAATAGAATTATAGTTAATTATTTTTAAACTATTTAAATATATCATTAAATCTAATTTTAAATGCATATATAGGTGGGCTATGAAGCTGGTAGCGAAGGTATAAAATTACCACCCATCTATATGAAGAGCTTAGATAATGAGTTAATTCAAGTTCTACATAAAGCTGCACAAAGCAGTCAAGATGCACATACAGTGCTCGAGTTGATATTTTATGTACTTGATGATTGAAGAGTAGTATGTATGCTATATTTTTTAATTGGTGATGCTTTAGGATGACATTGAATAACTTTATTCAGTGAAAAAGATGTGCAATTACTGAATATTATAATATAGCGAAATATGATATGTAAGTTATTTCTTATTGTATATACACTTCGTTTTATAACTCAAGATATTATTTTTTTAAATTTCTTTTTATCTAATTTTCAATTTCTGTGTACCAAATTTCAAACAAAAATTTTTAATTTTATTGCGAAATTTAACAATAATTAATGATGATTTGTATAATATTCAACAATATAATTACGATTTTTATATAAATAATATCTTTTGCAAATATAATAGGTAAAGAAATAGTAATAGCAACATATAGTGATGAGAAAAACTTTAATGTTGAAATCCTACCTTGTCTTCCTCGCTTGTAGAAAAATAATAAATTCTGCAAATTTATACATAATAATAAATTCTGCAAATTTATACATAAGAAATAATAAAGTAATGCAAGCTTAATTTATAGGAACAAATAATAAAATAAGTTTATATATTAGAAAACATTACAAAAAATATATATATATTTTTTTGTAATGTTTCCTAATATATAAACATATGCAACATATATATATATATATATATATATATATATATATATATGTATGTATGTATATATATATATTGCATATATGCTCATTTCCAATCTTTCTTAATTATTATTTCAGTTTATTACGCTCTACTCACTCATGTTGGTCCAATCTTCATCAAACAATCTGTGTGTGTGTGCGTGTGTGTGCGCGCGTGTGCGTGTGTGTGTGTCTACGTGTACGTTTATGTTTATAAGCGAATAGAGCGTAATAAACTGAATAGAAATAACTATTTTGCAAATTTTACGATAATTATTGAAATATTAGTTAAAATTGATTGGCAAATTAGCACATGTTTTGCGCGCCTGGATTGTGAGATATGTTCTTTAGATATATCAATGACAAATGTCATATGGCAACGAAAAGTTTGGCCGTGTGCTTTTCGACTTTTGTCTTTTCGTTGCCGTTAGATATGCGCTGTTGATATGCCTAAAGCACACATCCCAAGATCTATATACGTTTATTTGCCAATCCTTTTTAATTAATATTTTAATAATCGCAAAAATTTGCAAAATGTTAAAAGACTTTTCTGTTCGATTTACTGCTTTCTACCCGCTCATGAGCATTGTCCAATCTTTATCAAACATTCTGTATATGTACATATGTAAATGTACAGAAGTTTCTGTATATTTATTTATAGCTAGGTAGCAAAATTTGGTAGTGTAGCAATAAATTAAATCATGCTTTTGCAACAGATTCCGTGTTTTCTTAATGAATTTAATTTCTGCCTTGTCGATGTAGTACAATGATTAAAATGCAGCAAACTTAATTATTATTGTTATATCGTAATAACAAATATATAGCAAATATCAAACAAAATCCATTATATCATTAATAGCAGAAATGTAGTAGAAATTACAAATGATTTGCTGTTACAGTACAATAAGAAACGTAACATGGATGCAGCACATTCTCTGAAACTGACAATAAAAACAGCAAAAATTGAGCACAATTTGCCGTCATGATGTAATAATCTATTCTTAACGTAATAGATTTATAGTATTGGCAGTGAATTTTGGAATACAGCCTTTATTAATTGAAGGCAGAAATGCAGCAAAACACTAACAAAAATCACAATGCGACAAAACAAGGCTACCAGATTGATCAGCGTCCAGCGACAGTACGATTTGTATCCGTACCACTTTCGCACACTAAGACCTGAGCTCTTATCCATGTACGCTCGATGTTTGACCACTTTCGGTTATTTTCGGTTTACAGAGGAAGACAGATAAATTAGCTTCTGTTCTCTTCTCTCCTGAGAGATCTATTGTATCTTACCTATCTCTCTACAATAGCTATGTGATCCTCGAAATCGAGTTGGCGATGTAAAATATGTGACGTTTATTATCACAATCTTTCCCTATAATCTTTTTCTATTAATTCTTTTTTTTTAACTTTATATATTGTATAAAAAATGTATAACATTAATAAATAATAATTAATATATAAATTTTACATAAATTTTTACATAAAAAGATAAATGTTATATTACAAAAATAGAGGTATAAAAATGAAATATGCAGGATATCTCAGACCATCCATACTACACCTTTTTTAAAATGAAAATAAATGGCTTTTATTAAAAATCGCGAACAATTTTGAAGTAAATCGAGTATGCTCTATCAAATAGTGATATTTTCAACTTCTGATTCCGACCGAAAATACGCCATCCGGATCAGAAGTTGAATTTTTTTAGAGGAACATGGTACTGTTTATTACAGATTCGAATTGTACATTGAAAAAATAAGAAACTTTTGTATCAAACGCTTTTTCTCAAAGTGCCTTTATCAACCTTCAAATTGACCTTGAAAGTAACTGTAAGATTAAGATTCCGGATAGCGTGTGCACGTGTGCGTGTGTGTGTAAGGAAATGTAAATAATATTTTGACCTTTTATTAATTAGAAAATTGATTATATTTTATTATTTTATTACAATTTTATTTTTTATTTTTATTTATTATTTATTATTTTATTTTTATTTTATTTTGGTTATTCATTTATTAAATTTTTTACATTTCCTTTTTAACGAAAGAGACTACCACCTTCTCGCGGTTTCCGTTGAGCAACAGGATGTACGTCATACATTAATACAAAATAAAATTCTATTAAAATAAATTTAAATATTTTATTACAATTATTTTTTTATTTACAAGAATTTTTTTTAAATAAAAAAGCGTACATATTGGCCAAGAGTGAAAAAATTTAGATAAAAATATGTTAGATAAATTTAGATAAAAATATATCAAATTTGTTTTTGTATATGTTGTATATATTGTATATGTTGTATATTTATTCTCTTTTTTAAACAACATATAAACTTTTATAAAAAAATCAATAGGAAAATATGTGTAATAATAAGTATCGCACATGTTACCGTCAATTCGTTAACACGAGATTTCGAGGACACATAGCTTGTATTCAGAGAGATAGGTAAGATATAATAGACTTCTCAAAAGAGAAAGAGATAGAAGCTAATCTATCCGTCTTTCTCTGTCAAAGGTAACCGAAGATAACCGAAGATAACCGAAAGTAGTCGAACGTCGAGCGTACACGAATGAGAGCTTATGCCTTAGTATGCGAAAGTGGTGGGGATACGAATCGTGCCGCCGCTGGACGTTGCATGGGCAATCTGGTAGCCTTGCGACAAAATGTGGCGAAAATTGAATATGTCTCATATACAGGGTGTTTCATAAGTGGTGGGCAAATTTCAGGAATGGATTCCTCAGGAATGGATAAGATTTTTGTAATACAAAATTTTGTCTCATTTCTCGTCTTAGAAGTCCTTTTACAGACATCAACAATGTTGCCGAACTTGAAAAACATTGTTGATGCCTGTAAAAGGACTTCTAAGAAAAAGAAGGGAGACAAAATTTTGTATTACAAAAATCATAATAACTCAAAAACTAATCATTTCCGGACCTATGTTGATTAATTTTTTTTTCTTCTCTAAGCAAGGAATCGATTCCTGAAATTTTGCCCACCACTTATGAAACACCCTGTATCATTATTACAAAGTATTCCAGAGTTCGTGGACACGAATGCACAACATGATTGTTCGTGCCAGAATAATTTTTGGCAAAATTACATTTGAACACTGTTTAAATAAATACTGTTTAAATAAAGGTAACTTTAAGATAACGAATTAGTAATTCATAAATTAGAACTAGTTCTAAATTATTCATGAATCAGGAGTAGCGCACGTCACAATAAGAAACAATTTTGTCAGAGGAAAAAGTTGTTTCTGCTAACATGAATCATCATAATGTACATTCCATGTACACTTCATTTCATGGACACTGTATATATAATTATATTAATATAATTTTCAACAAAATTGAATGTTACAAATATTGTATAAATGTTACTGGTAAGAAGTCGTTAGATATAATTTTTCATAAAAATAATACATGCTTGCGCGTGTGTAAAAAAATGTAATACATGTTAATAAAATAGTATATGATCCTCAAAGTGCCAAATGTGCCAAGAGCACATTGTGTATAAATATGTTGATAAAGTTAATTATATCATGTTGACAAAATTCTAACAATGACCAAACATAATATATCATTTTAAGTAATGTCTATAAAAAAATGCAACAGAAAACGAGCATTCTTGTGTTATATTATTTAAAATGCTGCAGAGGTTTTTAGTGTACAAGCAATAGAATTTAAATATTGCATTTACCATAAATCAACAAGAAAATAAATCAAAATTAAATATAATATGAAAAGTAAATATAATATATACGTTATGCTATGATGGAAGAATATCAGAAAGGTGTATCTGTAAATACGGCATAATGAAATAAACGCGGTAGAACATGCGTATTTTTAAAACTAACAGAGAAAATAGCAGAAACACAGCATGGTTTATTATCATGAAATAATAGTAGAAACACAACGATATCCTAAGATTATATAAAGATTATATGTATAAAGCTTTAATTCTTTCCTTTACTTCTATACGATGTATTTGTATTATAATAAAATAAACAAAGTTAAAGGCTCCTCTAAATTAACAAATCAATAATGAATAGTAAAAGGCAGTAAAGAGCCAACGCAGTTGTAGGACGTGGATAAAATAATTTCCAAGACAGCAAATCAATTTTAACGATCCTTTCGCTTTATTCCAAACGTTTCGGACTCAATTCGAGCTTTCTTCAGTGATTCTAATAAACACAAAGAAAAGATAAATAAATCAACTGAGGAAAAAAAAATAAAAACACAATATCAATAAATGCAAAAGAGAGAAAAAAGCATAGTCACATGTATGCATGATCTATCAAGAGACACGGTAGTGTCTTGTGCTAAGTCCCGCGTAAGCAACAAGACGCGCCGTGTATCTTTACGCGAGTCGGATAGTTGGAGATGTTCGAGATTATCATATTGAAATAATCGCTGAACGGATCGAGTTCTTATTAGGCTTAATGGATAGCTTGAGGTTAATTTATATAAGAAAAGTGTCTTTATTTTTGCTCTACGTGCATCGTGAACAGCAATATTATGATCCAAAGTCGAAATATGAAAAATTTTCATTAAGAAACGTCTCCTTGGTCATCGTCGTCCAAGTCCCCAATGCGCAAGCGTAAAAAGTTGTACGTTTGCCGCATTCGACGTAAGATTGCGCTAGCGGCGCTCCGTGATGTTAAGACTATTATATACAGGGTGTCCCATTTTAATCGATGGATCCAAATTTTTCCTAAACTACATCAGCTACAAAAAAATGTTTCAGACAAAAGTTGTATGGCTTGAAGGGGAACATAAGGTGGTGTCATTGGTTTGGCATTGAAAAGTCACCTGAAGGTTACGTGAAGATCACATCCAACTTTTTAAATGGGACTTCCTATATGCTTTTGCATATTTTTTTAGTTCATCTCGAGAGTTTTCCGAAATACTATAATTAAATTAATTTTCATTAAGTAGTTTTCAAGTTATGAGACTTGAAATCATTTCTTAATTTTACATAAGTCGTAAAATATCTAGTAAAATATTCATTTTTCGATTATCTTATCTTAATACTTTTATACTTAATACTTTTATCTTAATACTTTTACGTACAAAATAATAAGCAGAATCAAATGGTGTAAAGAAAACATACAGTTGTTTAAAAAAAAATATGGAATTGTTAATTGCAAATTACATATTTTTTTCCTCGGAACAGTTATATGTTTTTTTTACACCCCAATTGATTCCTCTTATTATTTTGTACACAAAAGTATTAACCCAGAAAACATTTTGCGCGTAAATATCTAGCAAGTCGCGCACAAATATGGTTCATATCGCGCAAGCAAAACCCTATCCCAGTGCGTCGTCATAGCGGTAGTAAAACGCTAGCACATTTTGCGCGTGAACTCAATAAGCGATATGTACGCAAAACGAGCAAATATGGTATCCATTTGCATGTGATTCGCTGGTGTACATGAGCTTAACCAACTTGCGGGCAAAACTCACGCAAACCGCGTACACAGTTTATATACATAAGACGCGCAAACTTTGCGCGCAAGGAATGTTATCTGGGAAGATAAGTTAAACAAAAAATGAATATTTTACTAGATATTTTACGATTTATGTAAAATTAAGAAATAATTTCAAGTCTCATAACTCGAAAACTACTTAATGAAAACTAACTTAATTATAGTGTTTTGGAAAGCTCTCGAGATGAACTATAAGAATATGTAAAAGCATATAGGGTGTCCTGTTTAAAAAATTGGATATGATCTTCACGTAACCTTTAGATGACTCTTCAATGTCAAACCAATGACACCACCTTATGTCCCCCTTCAAGCCATACAACTTTTGTCTGAAACATTTTTTTGTAGTTGGCGTAGTTTAGGAGAAATTTGGATCTATCGATTAAAATGGGACACCTTGTATACAGGGTGTCCTAGACCACCCGTACACCCGTACCCTTTTCTTTCAAAAACTAAGCATTTTAGAGAAAAACGTTTTCGACAAAAATTGTATGGTTTTGAGGGGAACATAAGATGGTGTCATTGGTTTGATCTTGGATGGCATCGTTAAGGTCAGGTCAAGGACACCTTTAATTTTTTAAATGGAATCACCTATTTTTTATTGCATATTCTTATAGCTTATGTCGAGAGCTTTCCAAAACACTATAATAAAGTATTTTTTTATTGAATACTTTTCGATTTATAAAGTTTAAAATAATATCTTAATTTTACATAAACTATAAAATATCTAGTAAAATATTTATTTCTCGATTATCTTACCTTAATACTTTTATGTACAAAATAATGAGAGGAATCAATTGGTCTAAAAAAAAACACATAATTGTTCCGAAGAAAAAATATGTAATTTGCAATTAACAATTACATATTTTTTCTTAAAAACAACTGTGTTTTTTTTTACACTAATTGATTCCTCTCATTATTTTGTACATAAAAGTATTAAGGTAAGATAATCGAGAAATAAATATTTTACTAGATATTTTATAGTTTATGTAAAATTAAGATTTTATTTTAAGTTTTATAAATCGAAAAGTACTCAATGAAAAAATACTGTATTATAGTGTTTTGGAAAGCTCTCGACATAAGCTATAAGAATATGCAATAAAAAATAGGTGATTCCATTTAAGAAATTAAAGATGTCCTTGACCTGACCTTAACGATGCCATCCGAGGTCAAACCAATGACACCATCTTATGTTCCCCTCAAAATCATACAATTTTTGTCAAAAACGTTTTTCTCTAAAATGCTTAGTTTTTGAATGAAAAGAGGTGTACGGTTTCTAATGACATATTGATTTGTAGTTATCCGTTATTTTTGCAATAAGAGTAGCAAAGAAGTTTGAAGGATCTGAATATCTATATAGTAAGCAAAGAGGACCGTCTAATTTTAATGAAATATGACGGGGGTGAAGGCGGGTTCTTTGCTCATTTATTTAGAGATGTTTAACATATAGTACAAAAAAGAGTGATATCCCTAAAAAATTACCCTTTTAAAAAAAAGGTAAAAAAAGGTGCTAAGTCCGCGTAAAAAACAGTATATATATTTGCAAAATAGTGTATTATTAACTGTAAAAAACTACTGTATTGTATATCCTACAAAAATAATGATATCAAAAAAGTTGCGCTAAGTGAAAATAAAAGCTTATAAAAATACTTTAACCAAAAAAAGTTATACAAAATAGCTGATTTAATTTTCTACATTATATCCTAGAAAAATAATAATATCCAAAAATTACGCTAATTGAAAATAAAAACTTAAAATAATTTAACTAAAAAAAATTGTACAAAATAATTGTTTTAATTTCATACAAATAATATTTAAAAGTTGCGCCAACTGAATAAAAATTTTTACTATAAAATAGACATATTTCTTTTTTATTTTCAATATTAAAAGAAAAATGATATTAAATGAATTGTAATATATCTATTATAAAAAATCGAATTGAAAATTTGAACAATCATATACATTGCAATAATATATCCATATGCATATATCCTGAAAAGTTTAATTAAAAAAAAAAAGAAAATGATAATACAAAATACAAAATTAAAAATTATTAAAAAAATTAAAAATTAGAAATTAATAAATAAAAAATAAAAATTTATATAAAAATTAAAAATTAATACATATAAAAAAAATTTAGTTAAAAAACTTAGCGCTGCTACGCTGAACAATGTGCTAATGAAATTAGCAGCGCTAAGTTTTTTAACTAAAATTTTTCACACAATAATGAGAGGAATCAATTGGTGTAAAGAAAACACATATTTATTTTTAAGAAAAAATATGTAATTTGCAATTAACAATTACATATTTTTTCTTTGAAACAACTATGTGTTTTTTTTACACCAATTGATTTCTCTCATTATTTTGTACATAAAAGTATTAAAGCAAGATAATCGAAAAATGAATATTTTACTAGATATATTACGGTTTATGTTAAATTAAGAAATGATTTCAAGCCTCATAACTCGAAAAGTACTCAATAAAAAAATATTTTATTCTAGTGTTTTGGAAAGCTCTAGAGATAAGCTACAAGAATATGTAATGAGAAAATGTAGGTTCCATTTAAGAAATTGAAGGTGACCTTCATGTGACCTTCAAATAACTCTTCAAGGTCAAACCAATGGTACCATCTTATGTCCCCCTAGAAACCATACAACTTTTGTCTGAAACATTTTGTTGTATCTCACCAACATTCCGAGATATTTTCCATTATAGATTAAAATGGTCCACCCTGTATCTACAGGGTGTACCACCTAGAAGTGGCCACCCTCTTTTATCTTTTAAACTAAAAGAGATAGACCATAACAAATATATATGAAATTAAATGGCTTTAACTGAACTTTATTGTGAGCATAGTGGTTGATTACAAAATTTATCTGTGTTAAAGAACGGAGAGATATGTATAATTTTTTTAAAATAATGTAGATATTTTGATATAATAAAAGTTGTAGCGCTGTTTGAAACGAATATAACGATGCATAATTTAATGTAAATATTTTACATATTATACGAGATTTTCCGGCTTGAAATATCGCGGGCGACGTCCACTATTTCATTTTCGGCTCTGCGATATAGCCAACTTCTGACTCGTGCATTAGAAGTTGACATATGTCATGTTGTGATAATCATGATACTCAGTGTACGAAAAATATAAATAGAAAGCTTATGATTAATTAATATAATATCTAATATTACAATGGATGCGAATAATTTTAATAGAATGCGAAGAATTTTTACGTGCTAATTTTAATCGTACAGCTGCGGTACGAATGTACCGAGAAACATATCCTGATGATATACCAACACCATCAAAACAATCATTTCGGAGGTAACAAATAACTTTATAAAAAATAAAAATTAATTAAAAAATTTAACTAAACATTGCACATTTATAAGATACATATTTCACATTATTATTCGATATTTTACATGTAGATTGGCTGAAAGATTAGAACACGAGGGTAACGCTGCAAGACGTCAACATTATGCAGAACATCCTCGTAAAATGGAAAATTATTCATGTACTGTTTATTTGAGGTATAAAGCAAGAATTTAATTCTAAATAAATTACATTTCCAGTTTTACAAGTTACATTTTCTTTTATCATTTACTTTATTATTAATTTAATTAAATTGAATTAGTCCTTCGCTATATCCCATACAGCACACAAATATCCGAAGGACATCCATAAGATGATCATTAAAGATATCCACAGATGATCCATTTTACGTTCTTTGGACATTCATGAACGTCTGTGGTATATCTGTTTATGAAATTGGTGGATATGCTTTAATCCCTAAATAATAATATAATTTATCTATTTGATATAAAATTGTATATAAAATTTTATATAAAAATTTTATTTATAATTTATACTCGCATATTGCAGTTTACATTTTAAATAGGTAATGAACGAATTATTTTTGTTTATTTTCCGGATTTATAAGTCGGATATTTACTTGTTCAACTTATAAAATCAATTTAATATCTGAAACTCTTGTATTGAGATCAGAAATTAAATTGACCATATTGTTAATCTTATTTGTTACTCTTTGCAAACTTTATATAATTCTCATAACTAAAACTTAAATACGAGAAGGATAGCGCATCGCATGTCGCATAGCGGTAAACTAACACATCCTTGTGTGCTCGCGCGAAACTTTGACATCCAAGATCGGACATTTTGTGGACGTCCAAATATTGGTCGTTAACGGATGTCCCGAATCGGATGTACGATGAACGGTCATTTCATGTCCATGAACGTGCGGACGTAAAATGGACATAAAATGAATGTCCATAGAATGACCTGTGCTGCCTGGGATGAGATATAACTACGACATAACATAGGTTGCGTTCGCTTTGTACGCTTACGCACTGTGAGCATTATTCTGTCTTTATTGCACATCGAATATCAAACGAAGATGGAGCGATGCTTTCAGCGCTAAAACCGTCAAAACGAACGCAGCCATATTAGATATATGTCATTTTCTAAGAAAATTCTAATTAACTTGCCGATAATATTGTTATTTAGCACCTGTAATAATCAATTTTGTTGCATTTATATAACATTAATAAAAGTAAGCGCAAATCTTGTGAAGTTTCTGCTGTTAATTTGCCATCAGGTTGCATGCCCAGATTCTGGTCGGTTTCTGCTGACAATCTAACATCAAATTGCACGCGTAGATCTTGCTCGATCTCTGCTGTCAATCTGCTGTCAGTTTATGCTAACAGATTCGGCTAGCCAAACCCAAGCTTTAAAGGTGCGGCCTCATTGACGCTAAAAAATAGCGTCAACCATTGGTTGAACAATTAAGCAACTACTTACTTTTTTGTTCAACCAATGGTTGACGCTACTTTTTAGCGTCAACCATTGATTGAACAAAGAAGTAAGTAGTTGCTTCATTGTTTTACCAATGGTTGACGCTACTTTTTAGCGTCAATGAAATTGCACCTTAATACGGACGCAGTTGATGCCAATCTGCCGCAATATTCTGTTTGAATCTGCTCGCATGCTGCTGGCAGACTGTTAACATTTTACTTTCTGGTCGTTGTCAGGGCAACCGAAAGCATAACACAGGCCATGCTACATGCCAGGTTGCATTCAGCCATTTATATATTTTAATGTTGCATTGTATCAGATATAAGTTGCATTACTTTGAAATATTTTCTTTTTCGCGATAGAAATCCGCAACTAACTGCATCATGAGTGAAAATGTAAAATTTATAGTGACAGAAATAAATAAATTGTTAGGACGGAATTATAATGTAATTGGGTTTAATGCCTTAACTGCTGAAGATTTATTGCAGGTATCTAATTGCTGTTTAGTGTATTATTTTGGTAAAGTTCTAGTAAAACTTTAGTAAAATATATTTTTTGTAGATATTATACAATGTTCTTATGAAAATACAACAACAAGATGGTTTAGATGATGTTAGATTGGACTCTGCAGAAGAACATTCTATATATATTTTGACAGTTCTCCGAATACTTAATTATCAACCTAATGTGGATCCTACAACATTTAGGTATAACACATATAATTTATATAGAATGTTCTAAAGCATTCTTAACAACACTTGTTAGGAAGTAGAGTGCAATATATTGTGAAAAGTATATTATTTTAAAATTTTCACAATAATTATTGAAATATTAAAAAATGATTGGCGAATGAACGAGCGTTTCACGCGATTAAACTATGAGATGCGTAATTATATAGGTTGCGTTCGTTTTGATGCTTTCAGCACTGAAAGCATCGATCTATCTTTGTTTGTTATTTGATGTGCAATAAAAACAGAATGATGCTCATAGTGTGTGAGCGTGCAAAGCGAACGCAGCCTAAATGTGCTAGTAACGAATGTCACATGGCAAAGGAAAGTTTGGTTGTGTGTACCTCACTTCTCGTTTTTTTTTTTTGTTATTGTGCCATACAGCACAGAAAGATTGCAAAAACGTTGCATAGACCTAACGTTGAAACATAGTAATATTGCATAGAAATTGCGAAATATTTCTGCAACATTATTGTTTGCAGCAACGTTGAAATGTCTGTCCTCAGAAATAGAGTGAGGCCCAGTTGCGCACAGAATAAATCGAACACAGGACTCTCTCGGACTCTCTATTTGTCAACCGTGCTAGGCCTCTAGGCATCGGTCGATATGATTGATTGTATCCGTTTCACTCTGTGCGCAACTGGGATCTTCCCCAGAAATATTACAATGTAAGATTGTAGTAATATATTTGCAACGTATTTGTAATATTAAAACGTGTTTTGCTATAAATGCAGACCGTTTTAAATTTAATAAATAAACTGAAAATATAAAAAAAAATGTTTAAGAGAGATAGGAAAGAAACATTTACCGCCTATAAAAAAAAAACATTACTTGTGTAGGAATATAGAATGATGCTCCGACTATATACGTCAATGGATGGCAGAAATTATGTTAAACAATGCACAATGCAACCGATTAAATTATATTTTAATAAAAGAACGATACATTGAATTGTCTCTAGTTCGGCAACTTATACGCGATCTCAGTCTTTCACTCAAATACAATAATATAAAAGAATTTCAGTACGTTTTAGACGATCCTTTAACTCGTATTTCATACCGTTCACCTCATTAGACGGTCCTTCGCTAACTGCCTCCTATACCGGCTTATTTCGAATTTTTATATAGCTCGTGTTGAAAAGTGGTGCTACATCACCCTCTTTAATATACTTCGTGTTTATATACACGGTGTCGCAATCTTTCTAAATATCAAAGTTATAATACATAAAATAATAATATACATATATATATATAACGCTGGCGCTTACAGATTCGGCCATTCTGACATTTAGTTCGTCCTCGAACTATGTCCGTCTAAACTAAACTTTTATCCATGGTTTGATCTTGTCTGAGGAAAGAATGGTATTCATTGGTTTTTGCGTAAGATTATAGCCTGGTATGTTGGTTACTACGAATCGATTTTTTTTAAGTACAGTCTTAATTTGATACGGACCCTTGTATTTCGGTAGCAATTTTTGATTAACGTCCGGTTTATACTGCAAAATTTTGACAAGTACGAAATCTCCTTCCTTATAACGTGTGGGCTTTTTATGTGTTCTATCGTAACGGATTTTGTTATATTCTTGGACAGCTCTATTTACTACTTGCGCTGCATTACGTAATTCCAATCTTTCTTTTTCTATATCGACATCTAATTGTATTAGCTGATTAATTAAATCTCTAAGCTCGTTATCCGATCTTTGACGCTGATCATAGCCTAATAGTATTTTACTCGGAGTAGTGTTAATCGATTTGTGCAGGGTGTTATTTACAACAAATTGTACGTTACCTAATACATTTTTCCAATCTTTAGTATTTTCGGTTAGTTTTGACAATGTAGATTTTAGAAATCGATTCACTCTTTCGACTTGTCCATTAGCCCACGGAGAAGCAACAGCAGTCATAACATGTTTTATCTTTCTCTCGTTTACAAAGTAAGCAAAATTTTTAGAAGTAAACGCAGTACCGCGGTCGCTAATAATTCGTTCAGGCAAACCAAATAATCGAAAACAATGTTTAAACTCTTAGTAACTTCATCTGTAGTAGTAGATTTAGTTGGAAAAAGCTAGGTAAATTTTGTGAAGGCATCTACGACAACTAAAATATATTTATAACCGTTTGCTGTAGCTTCTAGCGGCCCAAAATGGTCAAGATGTATTGTATGAAGCGGCAGAGCTATTTTTTCAAATATTTCCAATTCGCCTTCCGGTTTTCCTCCAACCAATGAAAAACTCAAACATTTAACGCAATTTTCGATATATTCTTTCACACGTAATTTGAGACAGGGAAACCAATAGTGACTTAAAATACCATGTATAGTTTTGTCTATACCGACATGTCCCATTTCGTCATGATAAATTCGTATTATGCTGTAGATCATATTTTCGGGAACGACAAACAAATTCTTATCCGCATATTTACGAAAAACAAGACCTTCTATTAGTACAAAATATTTATGATCTTTGGATTCCAAGTCTTCAGCCAATTCTTTAAGTTTTGGATCAGCCAGTTGTTTATACATTAATTCATCTTCTACGGAAATTAAATTTATGCTCATAAAGTTACGACTAAGACAATCTACATGTGCCATTTTTCCTGATACTCTATGAATTAATTCAAATTTATAATTCTGAAGAGTTAGACTCCAGCGTGCTATTCTCGGATTAATATTGATCTTTTTCATCGCCAATACTAAAGAATTAAAGTCGGTTATGATACGGAAGCTAATACCCTGTAGATAAATGTGGAAACGTTCGACAGCTCTAACAATTGCTAAAGTTTCTAATTCATAGCTATGATAGTTTTTTTTCGATATCGGTAGTCGCTCGGCTAAAATACGCAATGGGTGCCATAACATTATCTGGCTGCTTTTGTAATAAAATTGCACTAAAACCATGCCCTAACAGCACACATGTCCAAAAGATGTCCAAAGGACATCCATAGAATATCCCGATCTCCTATGGATATCCTATGGATATCCTTTGGATATCTTTCGGACATGTGTGCTGTTAGGGTGACTGCTTGCATCAGTGTGCAGTTCAGTTTCTGCTAATGGATTATATATTCGTAGTACCGGTGAGGTGGTTAATTCTACTTTCAATTGCTTGAAGGCTTGTACGCATTCTTCGCTGAATGTGAATTTCGCATTTTTCTTAATTAGCGCTTGTAACGGCCTAACTTTCAAAGCATAATCTCTTATAAATTTTCTAAAGTAATTAGTCAAACCTAAAAAGCTTTGTAATTCTTTTACATTATTCGGTTGCGGAAAATTAACGATTGCTTGAATATGTCGTGTACACATAGTGATACCTTTCCCTGTAATTAAATATCCTAAGTACTCGATTTCTTTTTTCAAAAACGTACATTTTTCTAGATTTAATTCCAATCTGTATTTCTTTTTAAATAAATCAGTACTTCTTTTAAAATTTCTAAATTCTCAGCAACAGTACATGTAGGTATTAGTATATCATCTATATTAAAATTTTATTAGAACGTATAAGTGGCTCGAATATTTGCAAAACTCTTTTCTGAAACTCGGTAGGTGCCTCTGAATATCCAAATGGCATTTTAACAAATTCGTACTGTCCAGATGGAGTAGCGAACGCAAAATATTTACTATGTTCTGGATGGATATCGCAATTTGATGAAAACCGTCCTTCAAGTCTAGTTTCGTAAATATCTGTTTGTTTCCTAATTTATCTAATTGATCTTCTATTATTGGGAAAGGATATTTTTGTGCAAATATTCTTTGATTGAGTGGTCTCAAATCAATACACATTCTTTTCTTACCGTTTCTTCGCGACACTAAAATTACTCGAGAACAATAGGGTGAGATACTAGGCTTTATAATGTTTCGGTTTAACAAGTCGTCTGTAATTTTTTTAAGATCGTCTTTTTCTGCAATAGACATTCGTCGCAGCGCGTATCTAAACAAATAATTATCTTTCAAATGTACTTGAACGTTATAATCATACGTTATAATAATAACGTTATTATCATTTACTTTCGGAATATCCATATTATCTACTTCGACAAATGTATTTAATAAATCGCGTCTATCTTGTAAACTTAAATCATTATCTAGATTATCACTAATCGCGTCATATGGTTCTTTATTTTCGATAACATTTATGGTAAGAATATCCTGTGCTAAACATTCAAAGTTATCAACAAGTTCAAACGCAAAATTATTTTTATAATACGTTAACTTCAAATTTGAATCATTAATAAATTCGCGACCAATAATAACGTCGTAACGCATGGTTTTGTCATCGACAACTAAAAACGTAATATCAAACCAAGAATCTTTTATATTTTCTAAGATAATCTGATCGTGAATTTTACCATACATTGTTATAGGAGACTCATTTATTCCTTTATAACTATTTTCTCTCTTGACTCTTAATAGCTCTCCATTATGATACAATTTTTCATAAACCGATTTCTTAATTAGATTAACTGGACTACCTGTATCTATTAAAGCACGAATTGATATTTTATCGTTATTTACTCTACGTATTGAAACACATAATTTCGCATCGCTATTAGCGCCTAATTGATGTACATCCTCCGTAGGTTGATAGGCAGCCACAATCGTTGATGAAGAAGGGAGTATTATCTGCTCGTCCAGATGATTCAGGGTCGTCGCAGAGTTGACTTCTTTCTTAGGACAATTGGAGCTAAGATGTCCTGTTTGACCATACTTGAAACTCGTCATCTTGGCGATTCGGCAGTTTTTAGATAAATGATCAGGTTTTTTATGTAAAGCACGTCTTCTCGGCAGCCATACTACTTTCGTTTGGAGTTTTTCTCACTGGATATTTAGTTGACTCTTCTCTCCGTATGACCACATTATCCTCCGTGATTCTGCGTACATGCTCAATAAAATCAGGAACGTTTGTGAGCCAAGTATGTAATACCTGCCTTCGAAGGTTGAAGTCCCTCACACCGTCCGCCAAAAGTTCAATTTTTTCCTGCTCTGAAAGAGATAGCGACTGCATTAGATTTAACTTTGCTTCGGCGTAGTCAATAAATTTTTCGGTATGCGACTTCCAAAAGCGAGCGTTGATTCGCGCCATGATTGCGGAGTAGGATTCTTTTCTTTGAAAATATCGTTTCAGCTACAATCGGAATTCCTCCTAGGTAGATACTGCATCAAGCGGCTGGCGATTATACCAATTTAAGGCACGGTCGTTCAATCGACGCACGGCAGCAAGAAGTAAGACATCAGGAGTAAAATGATACATTCTCGCAATACCCGCAATTCTCTCGAGCCATTTTCCGACGTTTTCTTCTTCTTTTTCTGAAAAAGTAGGAATTAGTTTTTCAGCATATTTTACATGCTGCCAAATATTAGCGGAATGGTTGCCATTTCCGTCAGCTACATGCGCATCCTGCATATGTGGGGATGGTACGTTTGCCACTGAAGATGCCGGCGCCTGTTGCAATGCCTGCACCACGGCGTCAATTATTTGTTGAATATTAGGCGTTGTACCCGCGAGGTGCCTAGTCATTCCTGCTCCAGCAACAGAGTATGCGGATTGAGATCCATGCTGTAAATGGCCTGCAGTTAGTTCACGTCCTTCCAAAGGAATCTCACTGTTAGAGGACGGATCACTTCCAGGTTCCTGTGTACTTTCCGTCGAGGAATGCCCCTGGATAGGATTAGGCCATCCTTCACGCTCATAATAGATTAAGAATATTGTCAAGAATATCTCCCCGTGTTCCTTTAGAATCCAACTTTAAACGTGATGCATGTGCTCGTAATTCCTTTATCGATAACGACTCTAACGTCTCCCTATTCATATTGATTCGTTAAAAGATTCGGTCAAAGATATCAAAACAAATCCGACAACAGATCACAGACATCTACCAACGAATCCCTGGTTTTCTATCGTCTTCGCTCTTGAAATCAACAAGAAAACAATATCGAAGGTCGGTTATCGATCCGTTTTTTCGACAATTCAAATAGCGCTTCAAAATTTTGGCAACGGCTATTGCTGAGTCATGTACCCCACGATAGAATTCTCTGTGACGTAACTCCGGTTCCGAAATTGACACGTGGCGATCTCGAATATTCTCGAATGTCGAAGAGAAACCAGCTACGATGATATTCGGGAAATTTAGAGCAATTTTCCACTTATAATAATTAACAACTAGTCCCAGAATACTCTTCTCCTGCCTCCGTTTCTTTTGATGTCTCTTCCTCCTTATTTTATAATCCGACAGAAAATCACACGGTGCACTCCACAGTAGACTTCGCGGTGAATAATCCCACTTCTGAAATTTTGCGGGACTGTAGGAATATAGAATGATGCTCTGACTATATACGTCAATGGATGGCAGAAATTATGTTAAAGCACAATGCAACCGATTAAATTATATTTTAATAAAAGAACGATACATTGAATTATCTCTAGTTCGGCAACTTATACGCGATCTCAGTCTTTCACTCAAATACAATAATATAAAAGAATTTCAGTACGTTAGACGATCCTTTAACTCGTATCTCACACATTCACCTCGTTAGACGGTCCTTCGCTAACTGCCTCCTATACCGACTTATTTCGAATTTTTATATAGCTCGTGTTGAAAAGTGATGCTACATCATCCTCTTTAGTATACTCCGTGTTTATATACACGGTGTCGCAATCTTTCTAAATATCAAAGTTATAATACATAAAATAATAATATACATATATATATAACGCTGGCGCTTACACTTGTGTTTTTTTATTAAAGTGTTTTTTTTATTAAATGTTTCTTATTAAATATTTATCTCAATAATATACACACAATTATTTTACATACACTCGACACCAGAATATTTTAATACGTGCAATAAATGAATTATTTCCTATTTACCCATTCAATGAAGAAAAATCTGTTTAATATTTTGAATCCCAACAAGAGATCCAGATTATTAAACAAATTATTTGTTTAATAACAATAATAATCTAGATCTCTTATTAGGATTCAAAATATTAAATAAATCAAGTCTGTTTATCAGAAATTTAACTGACACAAGACAAGAAATATAATTACTACATTACCTTTGTAGGCCTTATATCCACTTTAGATGAAAATTCGAATACGAGTTAGTTAAATTTTGTGTCGTCACATAGCGGCAAGTAAAGAAACACATGTTATACATTTTCGCTATGTTAAAATGTTGCTGCAACATTGCCAAAGTAATATTATAAAATAATATCTCTGTAATATTTTTGCAGCATTATATTGTAATGTACAATGTTGTAACATTGCAATAATATTGATGCAAGCTTCTGTGCTGTATAAGGTGCGACACTTGCTGCTGGCACGCCTAGAGTGCACATCCTGTGATATAATGCACATAAAACGCAATTTTTTTTTATTTTTCCCAATTTCACTTTCTCTAAAAAAAATACACAAATTATTCTTCGAATTACTTTTTAATTTTTGTTATTTTTTTATGTATATATAAGTTATATACATATAAGAGAAAAATGTATAGATACGTTTCATATACAGGATATTTGATAATAATCATAGCACTTTTCGTGCAAGAAGAGTGGATTAAATAAAATAGAAAATATCTATCTTTGCACGATTTTCGTAATAATGGTGAGCAATTAATTTTAAAAATCCGTGCGAATATAGAAGTGCAGTGAAAAGAACTAGACTATTACTTACATAATTTACTAGACAAGCGATGTAGAACTGGGAATCAAGTGCTTAATTATGTATATTATACTCGCACAGATTGATCGACTTTTACAATTAATTTCTCATTACGAAAAAAGCACAAAACAGGATTTTGTTACTCGATTTAATCCACTCTCCCTGTATACGAGAAGTGATATACTATCGGATGTGTGGTATAAATTATATATTTTTTATTTTATCATTTTTTTCGGATCTGAATAAATATGAATCTATTAAAATAATCTTTTTTATAGTTAAAATACCTATACTATGCATCTATGTAAAAAATGTACAAAAAAAAGTTAATTTGTTTAGACAAGGTTTAGTCCGAGGTGAAATCGAAATTATCCATCCTATATTGACATGGCTCTTGACGCATATTGATATAGTTCAGAAAAGAGCGTATCTATCACGATTTCTCGTCAAGGTAATGTATTGAAATTGTTTGTCGAATGCGCGTGATATTTAAAATGATAAATTGCCACCATATAATAGAATAATAGAAAAAAAATATTTTTCTTTGTTAGATAGAAATTTCACCAGAGTATTTAGCAGACTCGGAAATTTCCTCTTTATACGAACAGTATTTATCCTTAGTCGATAAATTTAAGACAATTCATAAAGAAAGAGAAATAGGAAAGAAGGTGTGTAATCATTAGATATGTATATGTAATCATTAAAATATGTATATGTAATCATTAAATTCTTTTTATTTTTATTACATAAATAATAACACTTTTATTTATGCAGAATGTTGAAACTGCCGTCGAATTGGCAACAGATCTACAAGCAATGGAAAAAGAAAAAGAAGTATGTGATTAATATTGAAAAAAATTATTATTGAAAAAATGTATTATTCATATTTATTCAAAAATATATTTTGTAGCATGAAAATCCGGTTCATTTGAAACAAATTTACAGTCGGAAATATATAGTTGATATATATGATGCCAAATTAATATCGAAAACCAAATGTTGAAGTAAAATTGAAATTTTGATTGAATCAATATTAGAATGATATAAATATTGAATCAATATTGAATCAATATTAGAATGATATAAATTATTGATGAATTTTCAATTACCCATTTTTGGATATATTATATATGTTTCTTCTTAAATCAATTAATTAGTTATATCC
Source organism: Camponotus floridanus (assembly GCF_003227725.1). Classification (NCBI taxonomy): domain Eukaryota; kingdom Metazoa; phylum Arthropoda; class Insecta; order Hymenoptera; family Formicidae; genus Camponotus; species Camponotus floridanus. The sequence goes on from NW_020229336.1 coordinate 116,873, forward strand.
AAATGCTTATAAATTAAAAGTCACTTTAGATAGTCTTATTTATAATTCATGGAGAAAATTAAAGATAGAATTTCATTAATTTTATTAAATAAAAAACATTTAAAGAATAGTCATATAAAAAATATATATCACTTATATTTTATATGAAACTAGTTTTTTATATGAAACTAGTTTTTTATATGAACTTATAGTTTATATGAAACTAGTATTTTGTATGAAATTAGTTGGCTTTGAAGCCAACATTGAATTAACATTACATTTCTGACTGAATATGAAAATTTAGTATATTAATATTCAAATTACTATTTTGTTACAATATAGGCAGTGATTGTGCGTATTGGTAAAATCAAATCAAAAGCTGAACTTGCATTGCATTTATTGGACGCCTGCAGATTATTACGAATAGAAAGAGATAAAGAACGTGATTTAATATTGGAGAAAGAGCAAGAAAAGGATACTATGTTTAATTTACAAGTATATTTTTTTGTAAACCATTATTTTAGACTTTATGAATATTATATAACTCACCATTATATATACCTATTATATATATTTCAGCTTTCTTTATAAAATACTTCTTTTTTATAATAATTATGTGTTTTTATTATCATTTAGAATTCTCTTCAACGAGTTGAACGCGAGTTACACGCTTTGAAACGTGATAGTACTGGACTCACACCGCAAATATTAATTCAACATTTGACAGAAGAAGTAACGGTGCAATCTGCAATCATAAAAGAAAAACTTCCATCTGAATTAAACGCAAAAAAAAATTGGATAAAAGCTTTGTCAATAGTGAAGGAATATTCTTATTTAGGTCCAGATAAAATCATGGTCATGAGAAACGATTTGGATATAATATTAAAGAATATACAAGATTTAATAGAATCGAAAGTGCGTATAGAATAAAAAAATATACTCGATATACAAAAATGTGTATATCTAATGTACAATGATTTATATTCAATAATATATTATATATTATTTAATAATTTATGTATAATGATTTATATTCAATAATATATTATTTTAACAAAAGTTTTTTTATTTGCAAATATTTATTTTTCAGATATCTAAAAATGATATTGATAAAATGGAACCGTTCCGACAACAAGCTGCCGCTGTTGGAAATATGAAACGAAATGCTCTCGAGCGTTTAGAGAAGATCGAAAGTTCTTTAGAAGAATTACAATTACGATTAAAAGAGAAACAAGATTATTCGAAAAGTTTATTGCAAACATCGGTACCTAGAGCGGAGGAATTAAAAAAATATATCAATCGTCTAAAAACTAAGAGTACAGTATATAAACGATGCAAAACAGAGATAGCTGGCCTACAAGCAGAAAATGGTGTACTTCATCGAACAGCGGCTATTTTAGACGTAAAGGTGATATTGGAATATGCTCTGCTCCTAAAAATGGATATACAGAGTGTCCCAAAAATCCCGGACCGGTCGAATATTTCATAAACTATGCACTTTAGAAAGAAATGTTTCAGACAAAAGTTGTATGGCTTAAAGGGAGCCATCAGATAGTGGCAATGATTTGACCTTGGAAAGTCATTTGAAGGTGACGTAAAAGTCACCTTCAATTTCTTAAATGGAACTCCCTATTTTTTATTACATATTCGTGTAGCTTATCTCGAGAGCTTTCCAAAACACTAAATAAAGTATTTCTTCATTGAGTACTTTTCGAGTTATGAGGCTTGAAATAATTTCTTAATTTTGCATAAACCATAAAATATCTAATAAAATATTCATTTTTCGATTATCTTACCTTAATACTTTTATGTACAAAATAATGAGAGGAATCAATTAGTGTAAAGAAAAAACATAATTGTTTTTAAGAAAAAAAATATGTAATTTGCAATTAACAATTACATTTTTTTTTTAAAAACAACTATGTGTTTTCTTTACACCAATTGATTGCTCTCATTATTTTGTACATAAAAGTATTAAGGTAAGATAATCGAAAAATGAATATTTTATTAGATATTTTATGGTTTATGCAAAATTAAGAAATGATTTCAAGCCTCATAACTCGAAAAGTACTCATGAAGAAATACTTTATTATAGTGTTTTGGAAAGCTCTCGAGATAAGCTACACGAATATGTAATAAAAAATAGGGTTCCATTTAAGAAATTGAAGGTGACCTTTACGTCACCTTCAAATGACTCTCCAAGATTAAATCATTGCCACTATCTGATGGCCCCCTTCAAGCCATACAAGTTTTGTCTGAAACATTTCTTTCTAAAGTGCATAGTTTATGAAATATTCGACCGGTCCGGGACTTTTGGGACACTCTGTATACAGGATGTCTGTCCTATCATCCGCCAAAAAAAACCATAAGTAAATCTCGTTAAACCGAACTAAAAAATTATATATTCGCGGCGAAGTGACGGGTGAGGCGCTCTCCAAAACATGATAGCGGTGCGTGGAGCTTCAACGTTGCGTTGATGAGTAAGCCTCGTCCATTACTTCGATGCGCGCCTAATATTAGATTACACATGCACATAAAGATTGCATACACATTGTAGCAATCTTTCACCGCAATATTTCAACGTTGCAAATTCACTGCAAAATGCTGCATTGTTGTAGGATTGCAGCAACGTTAAAATGTCCGCTTTTAGGAATATTACAATGTAAGATTGTAGCAATGTTACGGTGCAACATATTTGTAAATATTAAAATGCGTTTGCTACAAATGCAGACACCGTTTTAAATTTAATAAATAAACTTTGAAAATATAAAAAAATGTTTAAGAAAGATAATAGGAAGAAATGCTTTTAAGAAAACATCTATTAGTGTTTTTTATTAGATGTTTCTTAAATATTTATCTTAATAATATACATACAATTATTTTATATACATTCGACACTAGAATATTTTAATACGTGCAATAAATGAATTATTTCCTATTTACTCATTCAATTAAGAAAAATCTGTTTAATATTCTGAAACCGAATGAAGGATCCAGATTATTAAACAAATTATTTGTTTAATAATCTGGATCCCTCATTAGGATTCAGAATATTAAGTAAATCAAGTCATCAGTTTATCAGAAATTAAACTGACACAAGACAAGAAATATAATTGCTACATTAATCCTTTGTAGACCTTATATCCATCTTAGATGAATTCGAATACGAGTTAGTTAAATTGAGTGTTGCCGCGTAGCGGCAAGTAAAGAAACGCATGTTATACATTTTCGATATGTTAAAACGTTGCTGCAACATTTGCCAAAGTAATATTACAAAATAATGTCTCTGCATTATTTCTGCAACATTACACTGCAGTGAGCAATATTGTAACATTGCAGCAACGTTGATGCTTCTATGTAGGGGCAATGGAACGGTTTTTTTTGCTGCGCGCTTATACTCGCACGTATTTACCGATCTTCTTTAATTAATATCTCGAAATTTTACGGTTTTCAAAATGGTTCATGGCTTTTTAAATTGGTTTCACGAGATCTATTCATAGTTTTTTGGCGGATGATAGAACGGGCACCCTGTATACACACACACACACACACATATGTATTTTATATTATGTGTTTTTTTTTCAGATTACGCATTTTTACCCAACAGATGTTGTATCTAAAGTAGTGATTCCAGAAAATTATACATTAGAGAACGCATTAGCAACAAATAATCAGTTGTCTCATTCAATATTGGCTCTGCGTACCAATCTTGCTCCAATCATAAGAGGTTATAACAAAATCTTATGCCAAGTATCTCACACACATCTTATCTAAAAAATTGTTTCTTAGTGAATTTCATACAAGCTTTAGAATTTCATAGTTCACGCTTAATAAAAGTTTCGATCAACTCTCACAACTCTCACGACACAACTCTCTAGAAGTTATAATTTAGCATGTAGAGTATTTAAAGTTAATGATTTTTAGAACTTTTTTGTGAAAAGTATTAGCAGTTCTTCGCGAATAATAAGTGAAATAACGCAGAAGTCATTATGAAGGTATTGGCAATTCGAGTCTGATTCAAACTTTCCTAACCACCTGTTTATAGAATCTAGTGATCGATCGAGCTAGTGTATTAGTAGACAGCAGTGCTACAGCACTGGCCCATTACTATGTATCAAATAAATATTTATTCAGAGATTTAATTATAAAATCTTATCTTCATTTTGTCTAATCTTTTCTGTATGTAAAGCCAAGATTTAGTTAATAATTTACTAATAACTATTATTATTAGGCGATCATTTGTATTCTATAAACGGATGATTGAGAGAACATGGATAAAACTTAAATTACATACTTCTATGTGATGAGTTTTAAAGTCCTCTACTTAAAATTTGCAAAGAACGAATATGTTAATTTCGCAAAAAAGTTCTGTTATGTATCTAATAGTGATAGAGAGGAGATAGGTGCACGGTCCTACAGTAAACTAATTTAATTTATGGCTTAACTAAAAGATCTTCTTTTATTTCCTCAATTACTCTAATATAACCCACACAGCAATATGACTTCTAAAAGTACTCTTAAAGAGTTCTCACGTAAGATTTAGACATCCGAATATATCTTCTGAAAGAAGACTTAATGACTTTAGAAAGTAGTCTAATGCACCACTTTAAGAAATAAGTAAGACTTCTTTTTTCTGATTTCTTAAAGACGACAATAAAAACTCTTTTTTTGAGAATTGATGTTTCGGAAATAATATTTTTATTTCAATATACATGTATTGAATCAATTATTACAATAATTATTATCAAATATTAATTAAATAAATTAGTATAATAGGTATCAAAACTTACTTGCAATTAAATTTTAATTATAGATTTAATTAGATTTAATTAGCACTAAAGCGTTTCACTATCCAGGCAGCACACAAATATCTGAAGGACATCCATAAGACGACCATTAAGGATATTGAGAATATCCAGATGATCCGATTTATGTTCTTCGGACATTCAATGGACGTCCATGGTATATCTGTTTATGAAATTGATGGACATGCTTTAATCCCTAAATAATAATATAATTTATCTATTTTATATAAAATTTTACATAAAAATTTCATATAAAAATTTTATTTATAATTTATACTTACATATTGCACTTTACATTTTAAAATAGATAATGAACGGATTATTTTTGTTTGCCAGACATTTACTTGTCCGACTTATAAAATTAATTTAATAATCTGATATTCGTGCATTTAGATCAGAAATTAAATTGAACAGTATATTTTTTAATCTTATTTGTTACCGTTTGCAAACTTTATATAATTCTCATACTCAAACTTAAATACGAGAAAGATAGCGCATCGCACGTCGCGTAGCGGTAAACGAATGAATTAATACATCCTTGCGTGTTCGCGCGAAACTTTGACCTAGCCTAACCTCTAAGACCGGACATCGTATAGACGTTCAAATATTGGCCGTTAACGGATGTCTCAAATCAGATGTACGATGGACGTTCATTTCATGTCCATGGACGTGCGGACGTAAACTGGACATAAAATGAATGTTTATAGGATATCCCGTGTTGTCTGGGATATACAGGGTGATTCTAACTAACCTTATGGTTTTGCAAAGACATAATCTTGATCGAATTCTAAGACGATTTTTCCTTTGACAAAAAAATTTCATGCAAAGCATAGTTTTTGAATTATTAAGAGAAATATTTTACTTATTACGGATCGGATACAAGAGGCATGCAAGGGCGGCGCAACTGACCGTCAGACGCGAAGCGTCTTCGGCGATCAGCTGGTCGCTATACTGTGTACGGACATACATTGTTTTTTATTTTTTGATACGCAGGGGAAATCCTCATGGATACCCCCTTTCTCCCCGGGGAGGGAGAGAGGGTTATGCCGGACTCCTACCGGCTAAAACCCCTGCGGGTGTCCTCCACCGCGATGTCACGGGGGAGCCACGGGCACGCCACAGGCATTCTTCCGCGACTCCCCCACCGCAATCCCTCGTTGTAGCCGGGAGGGAGGACACCCGTCCGCCTCCCGGCTCCGTCTAATGGGGTTCTGTCCCGGTGGGAGATTTCCCCGCTCCACACCGGGGTCCCCTCGCCGCGGCCCTTGAACGAGGCCTCTTCCTATGCCGGGTGGGGGGGAAGGAGGGGGGCCACCAGGTAGACCATCAGGCCCTGCCAGCCCCGGAACCTCCCTCTAGCACCCACCTGTCCACCTAGCCTGCAGTGAGGGAGGGAGTGGGCCCCCAACAGCGCCCTTCCCCGCTCAATCAGTCCCGTGCTGGGGCCTGGGGCACGGGTCGCCTTCTTCTCCCTCGCCGCATCCTCCGGGCCGCGACATCCTGCGCTTCCGGGGGCGGCATCCGTCGACGATCCCTCTCCGCCTCCTCCTTGGTTCTCATGACCTCCTTGCAAAAGGACCACCCTCCATTGCTCCTCTCCCTGCACCATGACCCGCACCATGACGCGGAGGGAGAGATCTTCCCCCACTACCGCGGCCAGGGAACGGCGCTGTATCTCCCAGGCCGGACAGGCCTCGAGAGTGTGCTGCGCCGTGTCCTGGTCTTCCCTGCAGTGGTGGCATTCGGGGGTCGCCTCCCTCCGATGCGGCACAGTAACCGAAGCAACCATGCCCGGTCACCACCTGCGCCACCTGGAAGGTGATGCGCCCCCAGGTCCTCCCCAGCCACTCCCTGAAAACAGGGAGAACGGCCCCCACTACTCTTTGGTCCTCGTGGGCCGGCCCGACTAATTGCCGCTGCCAGTCCACGAGGACCAATTCCGTCGCTTGACGGTCAATGGACCTCTTGGGCCTCACAGTGGTTCCCCTCCCCACGGAGCTCCTTTACTCTCCAATATGCGGCCGACTGGCCACGCGCCAAGAGCTCCAAGGGGGAGGGGGGAAACCGCCAAGATTGTCGCCGCCGCATACGCGACAGTGCGGTATGCGCGCGGCCTTCAATACAATGAGGCGGTGTGCCCCCCGTAGCACGCCCCTGATCCTTCTGGACCTCGAGGCTGCATCCACCCAGATCGAAACCCCGTAAAGGGCCACCGATCCGACCGTGCCCACATATATCCTGCGGACACGATCGTCCGGCCCCCCCCAGGTTGGGCCAGTGAGAAGTCAGATGTCCCAGAGGAAATTCGTAAAAAGAGAGGGGGTTTTAGTGGGTAGGGAGTACTGAGTTGATAATTAGACTTGTACTCGAGTCCCACATAACTCACCGGACCGAACGGTGAGTATACATAAATACATTTTCCCCTCTCTTGTAAAAAAAAAAAACGGTACAATATAAAAAAATAATTAAAGTGAAAATGTGTAACAATAAAAAGTAAATAATAATTTTAGTAATAATAACTTCGAGTAAGCAAATGAAAGAGAGGGGGGGGAGAGAGAGAATGTATGTATTTGCATGTATGTCCGTGCACAGTATAGTGACCAACTGATCGCCAAAAACGCCCCGCGTGAGCGCCCGCGTCTGACGGTCAGTTGCGCCTTGCATGCCTCTTGTATCCGACCCGTAATAAGTAAAATATTTCTCTTAATAATTCAAAAACTATGCTTTGCATCAAATTTTGCCAAAGGAAAAATCGTCTTAGAATTCGATCAAGATTATGTCTTTGCAAAAACATAAGGTTATTTAGAATCACCCTGTATAAATTGCAAAACGTGCTCTATCCGATTTTGCTATCTGGGTATATATATATATATATATATATATATATATATATATATATACAGGGTGTCCCATTTTAATCCATCCAATCGAATATCTCGAAAATCAAGCTTGAAAGAGAAAAATGTTTCAGACAAAAGTTGTATGGTTTCTAGGGAGACATAAGATGGTACCATTGGTTTGACCTTGAAGAGTTATTTGAAGGTCACATGAAGGTCACCTTCAATTTCTTAAGTGGAACCTACATTTTCTCATTACATATTCTTGTAGCTTATCTCGAGAGCTTTCCAAAACACTATAATAAAATATTTTTTTATTGAGTACTTTTCGAGTTATGAGGTTTGAAATCATTTCTGAATTTAACATAAACCGTAATATATCTAGTAAAATATTCATTTTTCGATTATCTTGCTTTAATACTTTTATGTACAAAATAATGAGAGGAATCAATTGGTGTAAAGAAAACACATAGTTATTTTTAAGAAAAAATATGTAATTTGCAATTAACAATTACATATTTTTTCTTTGAAACAACTATGTGTTTTTTTTTACACCAATTGATTTCTCTCATTATTTTGTACATAAAGGTATTAAAGCAAGATAATCGAAAAATGAATATTTTGCTAGATATATTACGGTTTATGTTAAATTAAGAAATGATTTCAAGCCTCATAACTCGAAAAGTACTCAATAAAAAAATATTTCATTATAGTGTTTTGGAAAGCTCTCGAGATAAGCTATAAGAATATGTAATGAGAAAATGTAGGTTCCATTTAAGAAATTGAAGGTGACCTTCATGTGACCTTCAAATAACTCTTCAAGGTCAAACCAATGGTACCATCTTATGTCCCCCTAGAAACCATACAACTTTTGTCTGAAACATTTTTCTCTTTCAAGCTTGATTTTCGAGATATTCGATTGGATGGATTAAAATGGGACACCCTGTATATATATATATATATATATATATATATATATATATATATACAGGGTGGGGAAAAAGTATGGAAGCAAACAATTATTTCCGAAACTATTCATTTTTCGACAAAATGTCTTAGACATAATTTTTATGGTATGAAAAGATGTATTATGTGGCATAGACGGCATGACCTTGAAATGACCCTTACGAGCTGCATACAAATAACGTAAAAAATTTCAAATGGAACTCGTCAGTTTTTGTTACAGATTCTTGTAGCTGATGTCGAAACGTTTACAAAACACTGCATATGAGCCCTATTCCCTTAAAAACACTCCCAGTTACGAAACAATTGTGATAATTCGTATCGACGAAATTGAAAATAGACAGCGTACGTGTGATTACATGAATGTGTGTAACGCGAATGAACGTCATTATGAGAGATCAGTACAACAGTAGCGATTACTGCAACAAATGGAGAATAACCCGCTTCGATCATTTTTGCCGATACGAAAGACACGCGAAATTCGTAGAATCAGTTAAGGCGTACATCGATAGAAAACGACAAAAATAGCAAATTTTCAAAATACAATATCCGAAACTTGTATGCCAATTGACACTACTTTTTTAAGGATAAAATAAATGATAATAATAAATAAGGTAGCGATGATCAAGAAATCAAAAAAATTCTATGAATACTCATAGACAGTGTATCATATGACAACAGGTACAATTACATGTTATTAGTGGACGCAACTGAACGTCATGATGGGAAATCAGTAAGCAATGTCAATGTGCATACAAATTGTTTGTATCACAATTGTTTCGTAACTGGGAGTGTTTTTAAGGGAATGGGGCTCATATGCAGTGTTTTGTAAACGTTTCGACATCAGCTACAAGAATCTGTAACAAAAACTGACGAATTCCATTTGAAATTTTTTACGTTATTTGTATGCAGCTCGTAAGGGTCATTTCAAGGTCATGCCGTCTATGCCACATAATACATCTTTTCATACCATAAAAATTATGTCTAAGACATTTTGTCGAAAAATGAATAGTTTCGGAAATAATTGTTTGCTTCCATACTTTTTCCCCACCCTGTATATATATATATATATATATATATATATATATATATATATATACAGTGTGTCTCATTTTATTTTTGTTAGTCAAATATCTTGATATCACTTAGAGTGTATATTTTATAGACATCAAGACACTGCGCCAAACAGCGCGTGAAACTGACGAAAGATATCATAAGGCATATAAGAGTCATAACACAGTAGAAACAAATATGAAAAGTACTACGAGTGATTTATTATCTGAAACGAAACAACTGAAAGACAAATTATTAAAGGTAATTTATATATCAGAGTGTAAAGTCTACAGTGTATGTGAAATAACATTGTCATTGTATTGCAGAATATTCAAGAGAAAAAAAAATTGCAACAAAATATTGCAAAAATGAAAATTACCGAAGAAAAATTACGCAGTGAAACAGAGGTAGTATAAAATATTCAATATAAATTAACAATATTGTTATTTTTATCATTTATAAAATTTACTGTCTTTTATTTCTTTTAGACTAATATTGATTTTAACAACGTAAAAGAAACATTAAAACAGGAATTACAAAAAGTTATCATGTTAGAAGAAGAAGCTTTAAGAAATTTGAATAAGGAACAAGAAAAAATAAAGCAGCACATTATACAATATGAAAGTCAAACGCAACAATGGAATAATATTATATCGTAAGTAAAACAATTTACACACATTTATTTATATACAAATATCTATATACAAATATACATACATAAATATACATATACAGGGTGTCCTATTTTAATCGACGACCCCGAATAACTTTTTTAATTTTGATTGTAGGACAAAATGTTTCAGACAAAAGTTGTATGGCTTGAAGGGGGACATAAGATGGTATCATTGGTTTTATCTTGAAAAGTTGTTCGAAGATCACATGAAGGCCACCTTCAATTTTTTTAACGGAACCCCCTATTTTTTATTACTTATTCTTGTAGCTTATCTCGAGGGCTTTTCAAAACATTATAATAAAGTATTTCTTCATTGAATAATTTTCGAATTATGAGACTTGAAATCATTTCTTAATTTTACATAAACCATAAAATATCTAGTAAAATATTTATTTTTCGATTATCCTACCTTAATACTTTTATGTACAAAATAATGAAAGGAATCAATTGGTGTAAAGGAAAAACACAGTTGTTTTTAAAAAAAAATATGTAATTTGCAATTAACAATTCCATATTTTTTCTTAAAAACAACTGTATTTTTCCTTTACACCAATTGATTCCTCTCATTATTTTGTACATAAAAGTATTAAGGTAGGATAATCGAAAAATAAATATTTTACTAGATATTTTACGGTTTATGTAAAATTAAGATATTATTTCAAGCCTCATAACTCGCAAAGTACTTAATGAAAACTAACTTAATATTATAGTGTTTTGGGAAGCTCTCGAGATGAACTAAAAAAATATGCAAAAGCATACAGGGTGTCCCATTTAAAAAGTTGGATGTGACCACGTGACCTTCAGGTGACTCTTCAATGTCAAACTAAAGACACCATCTTATGTTCCCCTTCAAGCCATACAACTTTTGTCTGAAACATTTTTTTCTACAATCAAAATTAAAAAAGTTATTCGGGGTCATCGATTAAAATGGGACACCCTGTATATATATGTAACTAAACAAATATACATGGAGTATATTATCAGATATAAGACAACAATTCAAATCGAAAAGTCCTGAGTTATTTTTTGATTTGAGCTTTCTTTTTGTTTTTATAACTTAAAGTTAGTTAATCAGTGTCTGTCTATAGCGAAAAGCAGAAGTCGAAAAATAGCAGGGGGTAGAAGATCGGAGAATAACGAGACACTCCCATACAGCACAGAAAGATTGCAGACATACTACAGAATAATTTTATTAAAATATTGTAATATTGCAAATCAATTGCGAAACTTTATGCATCATTGTATCAGTGCAAAAGTTCGTGCCCGATTCGTACATATGGCACTGTTGAAGTTGCCTAGCAACTCTGTTGTTGTTTACATATGCATAATATATATTATTGGAAAAATAACAGTCATAGGTGTCATTTGAGCATTAGAAATTGCTTGGTTTGGTTAAATTTAAGTCGTGAAAAAATCATTGAAGATGGACAAGGAAAAGTTGCATTTTCGACATGTGATGCTTTACGAGTTTCGGAAAGGAATAATTGTTGGCGCTGCGACAAAAAATATTCAGGAGGTTTATTTGAACCGTGCACCAGCACTTCGAACGGTGAAGAAGTGGTTTGCTAAATTTCGTCGTGGTGATTTTGACCTCGGAGGCGAACCTCGTTCTGGGCGTCCTTCCGACATCGATGACGATGTTCTGCGCGCATTAATAGCAAACAACACACGCATTTCGACGGAAGAGATTGCTGAGGTCTTAAACATTGATCGATCAACCGTGTTTCGGCGTTTAAAGAAGATGGGACTCACTTTAAAGCTCGACACTTGGATACCGCATTCGTTGTCCGAAAAAAACAAGTTGGACCGCATCTCCACAGCCGTTTCTTTGCTCGGACGATTGGAAAAAGAGGTTTTTTTGGATCGTTTGGTGACTGGCGATGAAAAATGGGTGTTGTATACCAACGTCAAACGCAAGCGTACTTGGAAGGAAGCAAATAAACCGGCAGATTCAATTGCCAAAGCTGAGTTGCATCCAAAGAAGATCTTGCTCTCTGTTTGGTGGGATTGCCAAGGTGTTATATATTTTGAGCTGCTTCCTGTTGGTCAAACGATTGATTCAATCAAGTACTGCCAACAACTAACCAAATTAGACGCAGCAATGAAAGAAAAACGCCCGAGCTTGGTTAATCGTAAAGGCGTTATTTTCCACCATGACAACGCCAGACCACACACATCGAAAATGACTCTGGACAAATTGAAACAATTAAAATGGGAAATCTTATTGCATCCACCATATTCTCCGGACATCGCACCCTCCGATTACCATTTGTTTCGGTCATTACAAAACGATTTAAATGGCAAGAATTTTGATTCTGTGGAGGCTATCAAAAATCACATCACCGCGTTCTTTGACGCAAAACCACGTGATTTTTTCAAACGTGGTATCCATACATTGGTTAAACGTTGGAAAATGATTGTCGAGAACGGTGGCGAATATATTATTGATTAATAAAGGCGGTTTTATAACAATAACAACTGTTTGATTTTTATTTACAAATCGGGCACGAACTTTTGCACTGATATATGTATACATATATATGTATATACTTGCATCATTATTTCCCATTTATCAGTTTAATTTCTGATAAACTAACTATATAAGAAATATATTTTGAATCTTATCTTAATATCAATCCTTTATATACATTTTATGAGAAAAAATTGAATACGAATTAATAAAGTTTGATAATGCCGCAAAGGAAAGAAACACATTCTATATACACAATATTACAGAAACATACAAAATGTGAAACTTTTTTTAGCAACTTTTTTATGAAAGATTTTAGAAATATTGCAAATACAATATTATAAAAAACATGATGCAAGTATATTTCTGAAATATTTCAAACACAATATTGTAATTGAAATGTTAATGAGTTAGTTAAGTTTGGTATAGTGCCGCATAGCAGCAAAGTGAAAAAACATACTCTAAATATGCAATATTACAGAAAAATTAAAATATAAAACATTTTTTAGTAAACATTTTTATCTTTCTGAAAGATTTCGGAAATATTGCAAATGTAATAATATAAAAACATGATACCAGATATATTTGTTAAATATTTCCGAATTATATACAAAATTACAATTAAAATGTTAATGAAATATTTTTGAACAACATTTAATAATATTATATTCCGAGTGGGTTTTGAATTTTAACGAGAGATTCAGATTAGTACAAATTATTTTAAAATGCCAATTTATCAAAAATTAAACTGATAAAAGAAAAGAAATATATTTTGAATCTTATATTAGTATTCCAGTTCTTTATATCTATTTTATAATGAAAAATTGAATACGAGTTAAATTTAGTGTTATCACGTAGTGGTAAGCGAAGAAATACACACCACGTATTATTATATATTTTCGCTATTTTAAAATCTTGTTATCACATTGCTGAAATAATATTGTAAAATAATGTCTTTGCAATATCTTTGCTACATCACATTGCAATATACAATGTTGTAACATTGCAACAATGTTGCTGCAAGCTGTAAGCTTGTGTGTTGTGGGCTCTGTGACAAACAATGATGAGCTAATTTTATCACTATATATAAAAAAGAAAGAAAGCTTAGATTAAAAAAGTGGCTTAGGATTTTTCGATGTAAATTGTTGCCTTGTACCTGATAGTGTACTCCATGTATGTTTGTTTAGTTACATCCTCTATACAGGATGTCCCATTTTAAATAATGCATCAAGATTTTTCGAAAATTATCCTAGATAGGAAAAATGTTTTAAACAAATGTTGTATAGTTCGGAAGGGGACATAAGAAGGTATCATTGATTTGACCTTAGCGTCGTTAAGGTCAGGTCAAGATCACATCAATTTTTTAAAATAAAACACCATTTTTATTTTTGATACCAGAATCTCATAGTTGATAACAAGAGCTTTTCAAAATACTATAATGAAGTTCATTTTCATTAAGTATTTTCCGAGTTATGAAACTCAAAAATTACAATTTTTAGCATTAGTATCGGAACTTTAAATTTATTATCTTCTTAATTGTTCTCCTCCAACATCGTACAACATTTGTTTGAAACATTTTTCTATATCTACCACAGTTTTCGAGAAATTTTAATGCATTATTTAAAATGGGACACCTTGTATGTGTGTATGTGTGTACTCAAATTCGTGATAAATATTTTAATAACAAATTTTTTTTAACATTCCCATATAGCACTAAAAGATTGCGAAAACGTTGCATAGACCTAACATTAATTGAAACATTGTAATATTGCATAGAAGTTGCGAAATGTTTCTGCAAACTTGCAGCAATGTTGAAATGTCCGCCCTCAGAAATATTACAATGTAAGATTGTAGTAATGTTACGGTGCAACGTATTTGCATCATATATATAAAACGTGTTTTGCTACAAATGCAAACCGTTTTAAATTTAATAAATAAACCTTGAAAATATAAAGAAATGTTTAAGAAAGATAAGAAAAAAACCTTTACTGCCTTTAAAAAAAATATCTCAGCAAACACAGAATATTGCAGCAACATTGCTGCAATGTTGTAATATTGCCGCAACATTGCTGCAATATTGTAATATTGCCGCAGCATTGCTGCAATGTTGTAATATTGCAGCAATATTGCTGTAATATTCTGTGATTGCTGGGATCTATTAGTGTTTTTTATCAAATGTGTTTTATTAAATATTTATCTCAATAACATACGTACAATCATTTTACATACACTCGTAGATCATATTGGAGTACTTTTTTCTGGAGAATCCAAATCTGCAATAAAAAATGAGGGTTCCTATTTAAGTTTTTTATCTTCTCTCATCCCCACCCCCAGGGGGTGGCGGTAGGGGATCGAGTTTGGTATCATTGGATGTCCCCCTTCGAGACAAACAACTTTTATTACCCACTTTTTTTGATCCGATGCATAGTTCTCGAGATATTTCAATATGTCTTCAGATAAATCGGCCACCCTGTATATTCCACCAAAGAGACTTCCTGTGATACAAACACTGCCATGTTTTTTTGAACAGATGAGAATTTGTTCATCATCCATAATCGTGATGAAACCATTCCTTTTTTTACAAGTTTTAACAGAAAACAAATACGTTCGGGCATCCCCATAGTATATTTTAATTAATTCAACCTCATACCATGTCCCATTGTGAAATACTTCTACGTTAATAGTGCTTTGCCCATATGCTTGGCATTTCAGAGTTTCTTTTTCGAAGCAAGATTCGCTCCGATACAGGAAACTGCATATACGAATAAAAATACTGTTTACTGTGAGTGATGTGTACGGATGCACCGCTATCACAGCATCTATCTAGAGGAAGTGTTTCCACCGAGGCTCCAAAAGCTATAAATGTATCCTTTTTCTCATTTGAGTCCTTGTCTTTTTTCTTTGGATTTTCTTTTTCTTCTAACTGCCTCTTTCTTTTTAGAGCATTTAGCTGCCCAGTGCCCATATTTTTTAAATTTATTACAAGGAAATCGTTGCTTTGCTCGTTCTATGTTTTTTATAGGTTTTTAAGGGCTTTTTCCACCATCGCTCGATTTCTTGAAATTCTTGGTTTTGTGAAAGAAAAACGCAGAATATTGTTGTTCTATGAACTTTGATTCTCTCAATTCAATATGCTACAGAGTTTTTCTACTAGAAAATTTACTGTCTGATTCGCCTCAGGAATTGTATCCCACAAATTCTTAAAATAATCGTACGATTTTTCAAAAGTAGATAGTATTCGTCCTGTTAACGTACGTTCCGACAATTTATTTTCATTGTGTTTTTCTGTTCGTTATTTAAATCTACAAATAGATTCTATAGTTTTGCAACGTGAGAGCTTATATCTTCACTTTCATTACATCGTACTTGAAAAAACATCTCTGTGAACATGTTGAGTCTTTGCGTTGAGCTGTGCTCGAATCGCACACATAACTTCAATCAAATTTCATTAGATGTTTCACATGATAATACTAGATCTGCAATGGACTTATTTAAAGCACTACCAATGATACTTGAAGTTTTTGCGTCAGTTTCTTTTCAATTTTCCAGTATTGTTCGTTGTTCTGATGTATTCTCAGTAATAATTGGACGTTCTTTCATACCATACATAATACCTTGGAGTGAGTTGGCTCTCAGTACATGACCCATGTGCCACTTCCATTTTAGCTAGTCTTCGGGACCCTTTAGTTTTTCCATAAGAACTTTACTATCCGTGTAGGTCATGTTTTTTTGTTAGATGAAAGCTGGACTCATAACCTGTTCATATTTTAATAAAGTAGACGAAGACGAGAAAGAAAAAGTACATCTTTTTCTATACTTGGTATATAGAAATACTTTTGTACTTAACTATACGTCAACTTTTTAGATTACATCTTGTAGTAGAAAGTAAAAATTCAGCCCTTGAGTGAGTAAAAAGTAAAATTGGAGAGCCCTATCAATAAAAACTAAAAAATTTCTAGAAGATAGCGTACTGTACCGATGTTTTTCCTTAATTTTTCTATTAATCTAGTATTAATACTAATTATGTTATAATAATTTAATTAAAATTTAAATTTAAAGTTAAAATTTGAATATTACATATTTACATATTTAGAAAGTAATTCAGAGGTTTTAATTCACAGAAAAGTATATAATAATGGATCCTAACTTAATATTAATAATTATTTGAAAACAATGGCAAAAGTGGAAGAAGATTTGATCGTTATTCGTATTTTATTAAAACTTTTTGATGCCTCTTCAACCTACACTATTCTATATCTTGAACAACACTGTACGATACGCTTATTAATATATATACATCAACATTTCTTCCGTCAAAAATTCGATTCGTAACGATAATAGCGTAAAGAGCGTAAAATAACTAGGCGGAAGCTGATACTTAAATGAAACAATGTGATTGGTCGGTGCAAGTTACGTTTATGCAAGTTACGCCGCATGTGACAGCACCCTCACGCGAGGCAAAGTTCAGCTACACCGACTTATGTCTTTTAGTGCGAAACGATGTCTATTATTATATAGTTCTGCGTGTCCAAGCGTGCAGCGTCCAATTGTGCAGAATGCGTGTCAAATTGTATGGTGTCCAGTCGTTACGTGTCCAAAAGAGTCATCTCTTAAAACTCTAAAACCTTTGTATTTAATATTTTTTCTGTCTTTTATATTTTTGGTATTATTTAGGTTCTGATCTTTTTCCGCATCTTATCAAAATAGATTTGAGTTAGGTTATATCTTGCGGAAGTGAAACCCTCCCCATAAGGGGGACGGAATCCATTCGGTATCCACGCATGTATTTTGCAAGACGAAATAAAGTTCAACAAGAATCAAGGTTATAGATATAGAATAGATTTTGTTAATGACATTGTAGGACCATCGCCATGTTTTGGCGCTAGCGTATTTCCGTCGCCATGTTATGGCGCTAGTGCGCTATGTTATATGCATAGACCTTACAGATATGGACTGGCAATTGCCTATAGTTTCTGTAGAGAAGCAGTGTCCGGAGGAGGTTAGAGAGAGAAACATACTTTTTAGTACTTCTCTTTCTACAAGTGTCCGGAAGTATGCATTGCGCATGTCAGTTTTAAATAAGCTAGATTAAGTTTATAATATGATTTATCAAGAAATAAATTATTTGAAACAGTCAAACATTGTTTTTGTATACTAAAATAATAAATATATATTATTGAAGCAAAATTTTTTGGAAAAGTGGTTTTTCTAAACATTATTAATAACATTTTTTAATAAGATATAGAACATAACTTTTCTGTAGCGATTAAAATTGCATATTACATTTTTTTCGTCTTTATATTATATTTATTATATCTTATATTACCTTTTTAGATACTTTTTTCTTTTCCCAAGAAATAATAATGGAATTGCATTTGGTTGTAAAATTTTTCGAGATCTATTAGTCCATTGCAAATGAGATGAACTGAAGTGACGTGAACATACTCTGCTTTCTTTCGTGATTTCACTTATATTGCACACATCCATCCATAATTTTTTATATTTTTCATTTGTTGGGAAACTGAAATTTTTGATGTTTTTCTTTCTTGTACTGTTTATAGAATGTCACTTTATGACATTACGATTTGTTTCATTAATACTTACGAGTAAAAAGAAACACTATTTTTTGATGAATACGTTATATCACAAACAATACATCTTCGAACCATTATTGTTAATCTTTATTAAAATAATTAAATTAATATTAAATACAGAGACTTTCTGAGACTTCAGAGACACAACCTCAATATTATGTTCTCTCTGCAATAATACATATACACATACACATATACATCAATCAGAATGTTTTATTGTATAGTATATGTCAGGTGCATGCGCAAAACGTATTTCCGGACACTTGTAGAAAGAGAAGTACCAAAAAGATGTTTCTCTCTCTAACCTCCTCCGGACACAGTCTGATACGTATTGCCAGTCCATACTTATAAGGTCTATGGTTATATGACGTAGCGCAATGTGATTGGCTGCGGCGCGAGGTTGACGATTACGACCGGCAATTGAGAATCACGGCCAGCAGTTGTTTTTCACATCCGGCAGTTGTTGTTCACGTCTAGCCACGAGCCACGAGGACGGAGAGTTGCATTCTGACTGTGTACGCAGTAACACGTACGTTCCGTTCGTGCGATCTTTTCCTGTGGTTAATACACAGTCAGTTCTTGTCTTGTAGTTGACTGACCGTTTTTTTTTTGGCAGTGTAATCTTTACTGCGCGTTTTCGGCGTTTGACTACCGGCGTTCGGGCTAGTATTTACGGTTGCCGACCCTCGGTATTTGCTCACTCCAAGTGTATATTCCTTTAAGAATTATTAGTATTGCATCCCAAGTATCTCCTTGGTTTTTCTCTCATACTGTTTCCGCGAATCAAACCAATCCCTCAACCGGTTCGTCCATCTCCTGACCACGTGATCACAACGTTAACCACGATCATAAAAACGGACATCTTACAATATCTATTGTTTATTAATGATATTTATTGGTCATAGAATTTTTTAAATATTTTTTAAATATTTTCCGCTAAAAATACTATCAGAATTTACTTTTACATTATGGCGTTAAAGTTATGGGAATCGTGCCAAGGTATATTTCACACCACGGACATGGGTCAGGTTATATCTTTTGAAAATGGAGCCCCCTTGTGGCGAAATCCATTGTGTTTACGCATGTACTTTAGAAGATGATTAGAACGTATGTCGAATAAAAAAATAGCAAAGGGAAGATATGCATAACTCATATGTACTGTTAAACTATTTGATTGCGAAAAATGATCTTTCCGTACTAGTCGTACAAAATCCTTTTAAAGGCTTTTGTATTGATCAAAAAGGAAGGTTCTCATCAAGTTTCATCAAAATCGAAGATAAGCTATTTTCAGAACTTTATCTATATACAGGGTGTTTCATTTTAATCGCCCTACGCAAATATTTCGAAAAATATGAAAGATACGGAAAAATGTTTCAAACAAAAATTGTTTGGTTCGAAGGGAGACATAAGATGGTGTTATTGGTTTGACCTTGAGTGAACGTGCCAAGGTTATATGGAATACAATTTTGTTTTTTTTATCCCCTATTTTTCATTGCATATTCCTATAGCTTACCTCGAGAGTTTTCCAAAACACTATAATTAAATTATTTTTTATTAAATACTTTTCGAGTTATGACTTGAAATAATTTCTCACTTATTTGGTCAGTGAGAAATTTGGTCAGAGTGACGTTTCAAGGATCCTCCGTGGCAATCGGCATTGCATCCACTGAGCAAGATACGAACATCGCTCTGGAATCGTATATCATTGTGTTAAAAACCAGCATTAGGTGTAGATCTGGATAGCTCAGTGGTCTAGAACAATTGCTCGGGAAGCGAAAGACTCGAGTTCGATTCCCAATCCAGCCACTTGCATCTCACATATTTTTCTAATCCACGAATACTGTTTTTAGCAATTATTCGTGGGGGCTGAAAAATGTGTGAATTCTCTCTCCACAGGATATACGTTAATGCCGTTGCCACGGATGGATTCTGTCGCTCGTTGACCAAATGGACGTATAGACACATTTGATCTCCTCCCACATACATCCCTATTTTTTTTTGGACATAAACCGTAAAATATTCATTTTCGATTATCTTATCTATCTAGCAAAGAAAACACATAATTGTTTCGAAGAAAAAATATGTAATTTGCAATTAACAATTACATATTTTTTCTCAAAAACAACTATGTTTTTTCTTTACACTAATTGATTCCTCACATTATTTTGTGCATAAAAGTAATAAGATAAGATAATCGAAAAATGAATATTTTACTAGATATTTTATGGTTTATGTAAAATTAAGAAATTATTTCAAGCCTCATAACTCGAAAAGTACTTAATGAAAAATAACTTAATTATAGAGTGTTTTGGATAGCTCTCGAGGTAAGCTACAAGAATATGTAATGAAAAATAGAGGATTCCATTAAAAAAAAAAACAAAATTGAACTTCTAGTGACCTTGGCACGTTCACGCAAGATCAAACCAATAACACCATCTTATGTCCTTTTTTGAACCAAACAACTTTTGTCTAAAACGTTTTTCTTTCACATTTTTCGAAATATTGGCCTGGGGTGATTAAAATGAAATACCCTGCATATTATATATATCCATGTATACACAATACACACACACACACACACAATATATATATATATATATATATATATATATATATATATTGTATACTACTATATATATATATGTATATATATATATATATATATATATATATATATATATATATATACAGGGTAGCCCATAGCCCATTTTAATTTCCCCAGCCAAATATGTCGGAAAATAATGAAAAATAAAAAAAATGTTTCAGACAAAAGTTGTATGGCTTAAAGGGGGCCATCAGATAGTGGCAATAATTTGACCTTGGAGAGTCATTTGAAGATGACGTAAAGGTAATCTTCAATTTCTTAAATGGAACTCCCTATTTTTTATTACATATTCGTGTAGCTTATCTCGAGAGCTTTCCAAAACACTATAATAAAGTATTTCTTCATTGAGTACTTTTCGAGTTATGAGGCTTGAAATCATTTCTTAATTTTGTATAAACCGTAAAAGATCTAGTAAAATATTCATTTTTCGATTATCTTGCTTTAATACTTTTATGTACAAAATAATGAGAGGAATCAATTGGTGTAAAGAAAACACATAGTTATTTTTAAGAAAAAATATGTAATTTGCAATTAACAATTACATATTTTTTCTTTGAAACAACTATGTGTTTTTTTTACACCAATTGATTTCTCTCATTATTTTGTACATAAAAGTATTAAAGCAAGATAATCGAAAAATGAATATTTTACTAGATATTTTACGGTTTATACAAAATTAAGAAATGATTTCAAGCCTCATAACTCGAAAAGTACTCAATGAAGAAATACTTTATTATAGTGTTTTGGAAAGCTCTCGAGATAAGCTACACGAATATGTAATAAAAAATAGGGAATTCCATTTAAGAAATTGAAGGTTACCTTTACGTCATCTTCAAATGACTCTCCAAGGTCAAATCATTGCCACTATCTGATGGCCCCTTCAAGCCATATAACTTTTGTCTGAAAAATTTTTTTGATTTTTCATTATTTTCCGAAATATTTGGCTGGGGAAATTAAAATGGGCCACCCTATATATATATATATATATATATATATATATATATGTGTGTATGTATGTATGTATACAATATATGCGTGTACGCACGAGTATGTATAGAAAATTCATAGAAATTTTTATTATGGAATCTATTATAAAATAATTTTGCTATGAATTTTGTTAAAATGAATAATTAATTGACCTAGCTTTCACCGTGTGGTTGTCACCATCCGTTATTCGCAAATTAATTACAAAACGCTCACTTTCTTTTTATTAAAATAAATGATGGCTAATATTTTTGGAAAATTATTCAGCGTCTTTTTTGTAAAATTATTCAGAGTACTTTTTGGGATTTTATTGAATTTTTTAAATAATTCTTGATGTACTTAATAAAAATATTTGCGTGTTTCAGAATTTTTTCATGCAAAATTCGATGTGCAGAAGAAAGTAAACAAACTGATGGTATAGTTGTACGAAGAGGAGGTGCTGAAACTCTTGTGTTGCAATAATATTGTTTATCACTTATATTTTTACAAAACTAAAGTATTAGATTGAAGAAGTATATATATATATATATATATATATATATATAAGTATATAAGTATATATATATATATATATATATATATATATATATAAATGTAGAATAAAATAAAACAAAAATATATAGACTGTATGTACATTAAAAGTTATAGATAATTAATATTTGTGTTTTGTGTTCATATATATCCACTATGTATATTTTTTATCATCATTTATGAGACAAGATTTCTTTCGAGAATTAATAAAATCAAATCAAGAAATGACGTCATTCTTTTAACTGCCTGTTCAAGTTTACTATACTGACCTCTATCAGAGCTATTGGAGAGACTAAAGAGGAAAGTAAGCTGATGACCTCGAGTCAGTTACATCGTAGAGAGCGATGCAGCCTTACTTTATATGAAAGTATCGCGTTTTATTCCCACTTACATGATTCTATATAATTGTATTTAGTTTTATAAGTTACGAAAGATATACATTTTATTTAAAATAAATCCGGACCGAGGATTTATAAACACTTGTGATACAATCATGGCAGTGAAAAACCAATATTTCATCGTTTTAACGATTACATTGTCGCTATTCATTGGTAAGTTTTTCAATATTTGCTTATCTTTCAAAAACATTCTACAAATTACACGCATAAAATTATGTACTTGGAATTTCCTAAGTACATAAAATACAATGAAATTGTCATTTAATTGTTTTAGAAAAACATAATTATTTAAGATAATTATTTAAAACAATAAAATATAATAAATTAACGGTCATAAAATGCAATAATTCCAACATATAAATGTATATTTACGAAATATATATTTGAAAATCAATATAATTTGAATTGATTTTTTGATAATTTTTATGATAGATTATATAATTTAATAATAATAATAAACATGTTATATGCCATATAATAATAAACGCCCTTAAATAAAAATATGTTATGGGTATAGAACTAGAAAAAAAAATATATATATATAAGTATAAAAAATATATAAATAAATGTAGATACAGAAAAGTAAATTATTTAACAATAATAAATATAATTAATTTAATATACTTATATATTAATATATATATATATATATATATATATATATGTATTAATATATAGGTATAATAGTATATAATATATTATTATATATATTATTATAAAGGTAATAATATATATAATAAATAAATATATATATATATATGTATATATATATATATATATATATATATATCTTTTAATATATTTACATATATTATAAAATCAATGAAATTAATACAAATGTTAATAAAGAATGAAAATTTAGAAAGAAAGTTTTATATATATATAACGCATTATAATGACTTATCTTTCTCTATATGATATCTCAAATGACCATTATGACCCAATAAACAGATAAGTGGGATTAAAAATATAAACCAAGATTTATGTGGTAACATAATTTTCTTTTATTTTCATATTTCTTTTTAACATTCACATGTAATTTTCTCATATATTGTGCGATTTTAAAATTTTAATAATTTTAATTTGCTTTTTAGGAAACAGTGAAGCAGGATGGAAATTTTGGAAAAAAGAAACTACTACTACTATGAGTACTACTCTATCCGTAAATGTACAAAGTACTACAGCTTCAACAAAGCCTATAACAGACAAAAAACCAACGATGTCAATTGTAAATACTGAAGCTGCAAAAATAAATGCTGCTAATCCGGGATTAGACATTATAGAAACAACTAGAGAAAGTATACGAAATAATGTTCGATCTAATTCAAAGACGGAATTCGGTACAGATATTGATGTTTCAAGATCAAACAAACCGGGAATTAGTCATGGAGATAGTCAAAGTTATCGAAATTTAGCTACAGATTTTATCGCTAAAGAATCATCACAAAACCAACCATCAAAAATTCAAGGCTCAACAATTAATAATGTCGGTGAGACGCATGATCATTTATTTAACGCGTATTAAAATATATCATTAATGACATAGATAACATACATAGATAATATGAATTAAATGTAAAATAAGATCAATCATAATTAAAGAAATGTTATATAAGTTTCATGCAACGGATAGAAAAAAAAATTATTAAATTTTACCGGGATTATTTATTAATTTTTAAAAAAATTTAATGCTGTTCTTATATGTGTTTATTTGTATGTTATATAAACTAGAAACTAACAAAATAAAACAAAAATAATTATTTCATTACGGAAATTCCCCCGCTGAAAAAATGTATTGAAATTATTATTTTCATTACAAATAAAATTTGAATGCCATTAGCGTTAAAATTACTGAAAAAATAAATATAATCCTAATAAGTTATAATGCGTTGCTTTTCAATTTTCGTAAAATATAAAACTTCAAGATCTGTTAAATCATGCAATATGTTTATTTACATTATTGTTCTAAAAAAAAAATAAAATCCCAGATAGCAAAATGCTAGCAGTATGCCAGCAGTATAACAGCAGATTCAATCATGAATTTGCAGTAGATATCGCTCAGCTGTGTCCTCATTAAGTTTCTTTTTTCTCAACACGATATGTCAATATGATGTGATGGCAGAAATGCAGCAGAAATGAAGCACAATGTGCCGTCATGATATGACAGCAGAAATTGAGCAGGATCTGCGCGTGCAATTTGATGTTAGATTGTCAGCAGAAACCGAGCAGAATCTGCGCATGCAACCTGATGACAAATTGACAGCAGAAACTTCACAAGATTTGCGCTTACTTTTATTAATGTTATATAAATGCAACAAAATGGATTATTACAGATACTAAATAACAATATTATCGGCAAATTAATTAGAATTTCCTTAGAAAATGACATATATATATATAATATGTTATATCGTAGTTATATCTCATATAGCGAAGGACTAATTCAATTTAATTAAATTAATAATAAAGTAAATGATAAAAGTAAATGTAACTTGTAAAACTTGAGATGTAATTTATTTAGAATTAAATTCTTGCTTTATGCCTCAAATAGGCAATACATGAATAATTTTCAATTTATCATATTGAATTCAATTTATCATATTAGTCTTTCATTCATATTCGCGACTTTATATATATTTCTAACAGAAATTCAATTACGAGAAAGAACAGCTCATGTAAGTGAAGGAACTATCGAATCATGCAAACCCTGTTCCATTTCTGCCATCAATCTGCTATCAGAGATTGTGCGCAGATCCTGCTCGATTTCTGCCGACAATCTGTTGTCAAATTGCGTCGCACAGATCCTGTATTTTAAAAATTAAATGACATCGTATGATGACAGAGCATGCTGCATTGCTGCTGTGTTTTTGCTGTCATAGCGTGCTTGCACAAGTTTGATATTTCTGATGAGATTTTGCTATTACACTGTGACAACAGATTATGCGTACTCTCAGTATGCATTCTGCCAACACATTATTCCAGCATTGAATTGTTCTATTTATGCTGGTAAAACTCTGCTTTATTTCTGCTGCATTTCTATCATTACATCATAACGCACGTTATGCTCAACTTTGCTGTGTTTCTGACAACATTAACTAAACGGCATATTTTGCTAGAATATTGACAGCATTCTGCTGACATAGTATGCAGCACATAAATTGCAAAACATGCTCTATCCGATTTTGCTATCTGGGAATAAAATTTAATTTACTTTGCAGTTTCTACAACATCTTCCATCAGAGCAGATCAAAACAAGCCGAGTACACAACCAAGTGGAAAAACGTGGGCTGATATCGCTGCTATTGGCGTGGTTAAAGCTGATTCACCTACAAACCTTCCAAGACCGCCCGAATATCCTGTGCATCCTGCTTCAGGTATTTTTTTTACACAGGATAAATTTTTTTACAAAGAAAATAAATTTTTATATTAGCCCCTAAATATTAATATTAATAATTAATTGCGAAATAAATTTTTATATTAATTTATTATCTTTCTTCTGATGATTTTAACACGAATATTTGTTATCAAGATTATGATCTCATTACATGTTGTTATATGTTTAACATTGAAACAGAATTTTAAAATGTAACAATGAATGTAACAATATGAATTTACTTTTTACAAATAATCACCCAACAAACACCAAGTAATGGTTATAACAGTAACAGTTATGTAACAGGTAACAGTTATATTGTTGAATAGAAAATTATAACTAACTAGTTATATAACTATTACTTAGTGTTTGCTGAGATTTATTGAAATTTCCCGTTAGATTGCATGTGTTCAGATTTTGTTCAGTTTTTGTTTTGATAATTTGACATCAAACATATTAGCAAGCTTTGTTCGATTTTTGCTGTCAATTTGCTGTCAGGTTTTTGCCAGCAAGGTTTGCTCGGTTTTTGCCGCCAATTTGTCATTAAAATCTATAACACGTCGTCTACAATGGCAGTAGAATTAATGGATTAAATCTGTAGACTTAAGAAAATGACCAATCATAGTCAAGCATTAAGAAAATACTTGACTGTGATTGGTCAATTTATTGAGTTACAAGTTTGAATTCATTCATCCTACATTGTAGACGACGCTTAATAGCAATTCTTGTACGGCCTTTTTGCTGACAAATATAATATTTCCTTGACAAGTAGCAAGTCCGTGGCCAACTCTTCGCGTAGACTTAGCTGACTGAGTTGTCATAACATAACGGTAGAATTGCAACAGCAATAGAAGAGGGAATAATATTGCACAGACTGTCTCGAAAGTGACATAACTAATATGTAGCAAGATCAGTTGTTACAATCCGAATAAAAAAATATCTAATCTAACGTTTTCATTGCATCACTATATATAATTAAAAAGTAAATAATTAATAAAAATAGCTAATCAAGAATAATATTTAATAGGATGCAAAAAAGATAATAAGTCGCATGTACAGTATTGTATATAACTATTATTTCATTATATTCGCACCAAATTAAATGCATGTACTTTTCAATTAAATATTTATATATAAATATTCTCTCTCTCTCTCTCTCTCTCTCTCTCTCTCTCTCTCCCTCCCTCCCTCTCTCTCTCTCTCTCTCTCTCTCTCTCTCTCTCTCCATACGCATTTTTGTTATTGCTAGCTATATTTTATAGTCTTTCAATTTGCTTGTCATAAAAACTTATAAATACGAGATAGATATATTGTGTAAATCCGGTAAACAAAAAATTATATACCCACACCCACCCACCCACATACCCACATCCACCCACACTCACACACACACACACACACACACACACACACACACACACACACGCGCGCGTAATTTTATAACTTAATATATGATATAGATTTAATGCCTGTGTTTTTGCCTGTTTGTTTCATAATAACAAATCATGTCCCTTCTGTCTTCTTTGTTATCTTTTGAGAAGACAAAGTATATTCAATTTCTGTTGTATTTTTACCGTCATGCTATGCTTACAGATAAGTTCGATTTCTGATATTTTGCCACTATAGTATAATATCATATTATCCTTAATTATGATTTAGTTTTTGTTTACATATTGTACTAACAACTTAAACATTGTGAAACAATGTTTAAATTATTTTTATGTCAAAAATTAAGCCGAAATTTTATGAAAGAAGCCAACTGTTTGTAAGTTTGCTGTCATATTGTTAATAATTGTTGTAACAATTAATTTTGAAAAATTAGGGATAAGATGTGATAGCATTATGTTTATTGACTTAAATTCAAATAATTTCTAATTCTAAGAACGACAAATTGATAGCAATATATTATAACACTGGTCGCATATAAGAGATTTCACAGCAATTTGACAACAATTCGTGACGATTCATCACTCACGATTAATAATTTTTAGATATTGCGACAAATATTAAATTTTATATTTCAACATTATTCCATACTAATATATTTGATTGATTTTCGATAAAAGTTTTTCAATGATATTATTATATAAATATTAACTATAATATAATATAGTGACATTTAAATAACTCAATTCATAAAACTAAAGATTTTATTTAACGAAATATAGATTTCTTATTTTATATTTCAAACAAATGCGAAATAAAAACGATTTTTGCTTAATCATATACTTATCTATTTTTTAATAATTAGTAATTCATAATATTATAAAATAGTAAATAATTCAATATCTGGAATTTCTTGTGTTATGATTATATCAGAAATTGAAATGATAAGATAATATATAATATTTTTAATGTCACTAGTAATTGTCACTTATAATTATATTTTTAATGTTACTAGTAAGTGTCATTTATAATTCGCAGGATTTATATACTTTTATAAAAAAAAATTTGAATACAGAGTAGATGGTGCATAATGCGTTGCATAGCGTAAGCGAACGAACTTTGTAAATTAAATCTCGAGAGTGATACATACTGTCTCGTAAATATATAATAATTTCATATTTTTAATAATTTGTTGACAACGAACTACAATTTAAAAACTTTCCTTGAGGAAATATGCGCGACAATAAATGAAAATTATTATATTTGTGATATTGCCATTATAATGCCATTATGATATTCTAGTCGAAACGATAAACTATCAGTTGTTAATAGAATAAATATTAGTATCGCTGATCGTTTGCTCTCGAAATTTCAGTAATTGACTACTTGTCATAAGCATTCATATTGTTGCACTAAGTAACGCTCTTTTCCAATGTAGCAAATACACAACACACACACACATACGCACGCACACATATATGTATATGTATAGGGTGTTCGTTCTATCATTTGCTAAAAAAAAACCATAAGTAGATCTCATTAAAAACCATCCCACTGTAACTTGATATTTTAGGCGCGCGACGAAGCAATGGGTGGCGGATGAAGCGCTCTCCAAAACATGATAGCGGCGCGCGATGCTTCAGCGTTGCGTTAGTGAGTAAGGTTACAGTGGGACGAATTTTGTCGCCGCGCGTTTATACTCGCACGTATTGGCCGATCTTCTTTAATTAATATCTCGAAATTTTATGGGTTGTATTCAATGATATGACTTTTTAGTTCGATTTAGTTCGAGATTTACTTATGGTTTTTTTTGGCGGATGATAGAACGGACACTCTGTATATATAATAACACATACAATGCATCAGTTTATTCAATATGATTAATCATGTTTAATTATCTGAGTTTATATATTTTTTATATTGATATATATTTTTCTAATCAGGTGAAAATAGAGGTAGGACTACATCTGAAAGGTCTACGCAGCCTATTCAACTTAATCAAAATAAACATTCAACATCATCCAAAGACGTAAGGGCTAATGCTGTCGCAGAAGTTACCACCAAAGCAACCATAGGTGTTACTAGAATGTATTCCAGTAATCCGACGTATAGTAAAGGAAATATAGTTACTGATGAAGATTTAGAAAAGCTTTCTGAAGCACTTTATATAAAAGATATAAATAATGTAAACCAATATATAACAGTTAATCTGCAAAAACAAACCACTAGCAGTAATCTGATGGATCAAGCTTCGCAGCCGTAAGAGAATTATGTTTTTAACATAATAAAATATATTTATTTATTTAAAAAAATATTGGCAACCAATCAATATACAAGGTGTCCCTGAATGGTCTGTACAAACTTTGTAAATAAGTTCCAGGGACCTAAACAAGCAAAAAATGTCCCATAAATATGGAGTCGGAAACGCTTGCTTCTGGAGTTACGACGGTTCGAAGTTTTCCTGTAATAGCTGGAAAAATTATCACGTCAAATTGCATAGATGTTATAAAACTGTGTTTATTTATTTCCTCGGTTTTGCCACGGACGTAACAGGACAGTACACTTGCTAAAGAAACGGTTTCTTTAACCACCAAATAGCGTAAACCATGTAAATAAACCAGCTTGAACTTTAAACAGCGGAGCTCAGCGGAGGCCATTTCGAGCATTTGCTATAGCAAGTGTATTGTTCTGTTATGTCCGCAAAACCGAGGAAATAAATAAACACAGTTTTGTAACACCTATGCGATTTGACGTGATAATTTCTCCAGCTATTGCAGGAAAACTTTGAACCGTCGTAACTCCAGAAGCAAGTGTTTCCGACCCCATATTTATGGGACATTTTCTGCTTGTTTAGGTCCCTGAAACTTATTTACAAAGTTTGTACAGACCAGGGACACTCTGTATATTATGTTATATGAATTATTAGATATAAAATATCAATATTCTTTTCAAGTTATGTTTAAATTGATCAAACTATATATTCTTATAGGCTATTGGTAATAAATCCTGAAGCTTTTCAAATTTCTACGATTCAAAAAGTTCTCTCCATATATGACAATTATCAATTAGATACTCATACGAATGAATATATTAATCCATTACAAAGACAGGAAGAGAGTCTCCTTGTTGATACTTTTTTGAGTACAAACGTAATGTCAGCTGCTATGCGTTTTCTCGCAGATAAAGGATTTGTGAGACAGGATTATTATGAGTATAAAGATACATTAAGAAGAATTTGGTTCAATTTATTCTCGCGTGGGCAAGGTAAAATTGGCAGCACTGGATTTGAACACGTCTTTATGGCAGAAACGAAACAAGTAGATGCCGGTACAGAAGTACTTGGATTACATAATTGGATCTACTTTAATGCAGAAGAAATAAAGAAGCGTGTTGACTATCTAGGTTACATTAAAAAAATCGATTTAGGAAACGTAAGTAATTCTTTTACCAAATTTTTTAATAAATAGAATATTTATAGAATTCTTTACATTTTTAATAATTTCAATATAAAATCAATAATTTCAATATGAACGTGGGTGTGTCTTTTTTGTAGAAGGGATCCATTATTAAGATGCATGTAAAATTCAACGGTTACGATAAACCAGTCACGACTATGTTCATCGGTATCTCTCCCGAATTGGAAATGTCACTTTATACTGTTTGTTTCTATGCAAGACCGGATGGCAACTGTCCTGTATCTCTAGGAGGCACTAAGTTTAATATAATAACACACAAATTTAGATATAGAGGAAAAGATTTGATTGGAACAGCATATCCGGAAATTTGAACTCTTTCTATGTAAATATATTTATTTTACATATATCTGTTTAATAACGGTCGGCATAACTTCTAGTTAGTAAAAATTATACTTTAGATTCTTGCATAAGCCAGTAGATATTTTACTCCTTGATGCTTTGCAACGAAAAATTCAATTATCGTTATAGTTTTGTCAGAACAAAACATAGACATTATGAGTATTGCATACGTGTCGCACTTTGAAATTGTGTTCCTTTGCGAACATCCGAAAGAATTGAAAATTTAAAATCTGCTGCTAAGTATATGAAAAAATCAAAATCTTTTATCCAAATGTGGTTGCAGTGATATAAAGAAGCAAAAACAATAAATAATTTACCGGAACGTAACTCAATACAAAAATTTATAAAAAAAATGATAAACAGATAGTGAATTATACATGTTTATAAACACTTTGAATGCGGGAAAGATGCTGCAATTTTTTAAAAAAGCTTTGTTACTATCTATCAAATTGATTTATTGAAAAGAATGAAAAATGGGTCAAGAGGATTATCTTCAACAAACATCGGAGCAGGTTCTGTATTGATTGAAAGGAGTGACCTGACATTGATCAATTGGATTGGCCGTCACAATCATTCGATACTTACATTGTAGTTAGTGGTTGTTATTATGAGCAATTATTGTAGCCATCTGTTTTGACATTGCTAAACATTTTTGTAGTGTAATGTAACCAAATAAAGTTATTATGAAAATTATTCCTAATACTGAATATATGGAACTGCCTATTTTTTATTACATATTCTTGTAGTTTATCTCGAGAGCTTTCCACTATAATTAAGTTAGTCTTCATTAAGTATTTTCCGAGTTATGAAATCGTTTCTTAATTTTACATAAACCGTAAAATATCTTGCAAAATATTCATTTTTTGATTATCTTATCTTAATACTTTTATGCACAAAATAATGTGAGAAATCGATTGGTGTAAAGAAAACACATAATTGTTTTGGAGAAAAAATATGTAATTTGCAATTAAATATGTAATTAACAATTACATATTTTTTCTCAAAAATAACTTTGTTTTTTCTTTACATCAATTGATTTCTTACATTATTTTGTGCATAAAAGTATTAAGATAATAGAAAAATGAATATTTTACAAGATATTTTATGGTGTATGTAAAATTAAGAAATTATTTCAAGCCTCATAACTCGAAAAGTATTTAATAAAAAAATACTTCATTATAGTGTTGTGGAAAGTTAGGTGTATTCGACGTGTATACATAAATGTGTGTATGTATGTGCGTATGTTTTTAAATTTAGCGCGGCGTCTCCTGACTGCTCTTGTAAAATATAGAATTAATAATAATTACAATATTACGCTAAATATGTAAAAAGAGTCAATTGAAATAAGAATAAATTGAAATAATAATAATTACTTCTCATATATATGTATAATTTTTTAAATGTAGTATTTAATAATAGTTTGAAGTTAATTGTATTAATATTTAGAAATAGGTATTATTTCAAACTTTTCTAAGCTTATGTTTTTATTATTAAATATTAAATATTTGTGAAATATTTTTTTTATTACTTAATATTTTTGTTTTATTTTATTTATTTAT
This sequence comes from Camponotus floridanus, assembly GCF_003227725.1. Lineage (NCBI taxonomy): Eukaryota > Metazoa > Arthropoda > Insecta > Hymenoptera > Formicidae > Camponotus > Camponotus floridanus. Next base: position 149,898 of record NW_020229336.1, read on the forward strand.
TTTTTATTTTGAATTTTTATTTGTTGTTTTTTATTAAACTTATTTTTTTTACTTTTTATTTTATTACTTATTATTAAACTTTTTTTATTTGTTAAACTTTTTTTATAATGATTTAAATGTTGTACTTTTGTTGGTAGCAGTTGGAAGTATTTTTTTTTCAAACAAGTTATTACTTGTAGTAAGTATTATTGTAAGTATTATTTTTTCAAACAATTTAATTATCTATTTCATGATGAAAAATTGAATACGAATTTGCTAAGATTAGTTTTGCTGCATAACAGCAAACTAAGAAAACGTTATGTATAGTAACGTATATAACAATTTTATATTGTAATAATATATATATATATATATATATATATATATATATAATATATATATATATATATATATATATATATATACATTTTATTATATTATTATTGTAATGTTGTAAAATAATACATATGATACATTAGAGTTTTATATCATATAGACAACTTATGTTATATTATTTGTTATTTCTTCATATATTTTCATTATATTACTGAATTTAGAAAATTTATCCATTTCGATTAAGTCAAATTGTCGACAGAACTGTAATAGAGCTTGTTGACATAATTTGATAGTAGATTGACAATGGAAATTGAACAGGAGTTATAGCTATTTTTCTAGTTCCTGCTTGGTTTTTGTTGTCAACCCATCATCAGATTGCATGTAGATGTTTCTCGGATTTTGACACCAATTGATTATCAGGTTTTGTAGAGTAGATGAATAAGTTCTGACAAAAGATCATAAGTTTCCCTACTTTACGGGCACAGTTATTATGGACAGTTAATACTAATTTGTTAGCAACTTCTAAATAAACTTATTGTCAATCTGTTGACATATTATACGCATGCTGACATTTACTTATTGAAATTAATATTTATTTGTAATAGAAATGAAAACATCAAAATAATATAGGCAGAAATGAGTTCTACATATCTTTCAAAAGATAACTAAAGTAACGGAATAGATAAACGAATTGTAAACAGATAAGAAATGCAATAAGTAAAAAGAGTAAGATGTATAGTAACATAAGAGGAAGGGAGAAATCTAATCTTACGCGAGCCATTAAGTCGGACGTAAACTCACGCTTGTAGTCTAACCAAAGATTGCTGTGAGGAAACTGCGTTAAAAATGTACGCAATCGAAAGATTTATACTGAACAAACAAAGATCACGTTTTCAATTAAAATGGTCAAGCTATTATATCAATGTTAAATTATATCATAACGAAAACGATATTTATGGATATAAACCGAATCAACGGAGACATTTTGAAGGTATTTTATTCCTATCAGAATATCGAGAATAATATGGATCTGTTTCATTATTAAATATAATGTAAATATTTAATATATATATATATATATATATATATATATATATATATAAAGCTCGATCACGATATTATAGAAGATAATATTAAGATTAGAAAATAAAAATAGATAGTATAAAGTTTAATTAAATTAATATTCATCAAATATCAATAAATAAAATATACAAATTCTTGTGCTATAACATTTTACATTCTAAATTTTTTTTTATTTTAAAAATATATTTGTAATAAATGAAGCATAATGTTTTGTAGTTAGATTTATTTAATGATATATTTGTGGAATATATTTATGTGTACAGAATGTAACTTGTAACATACATATATGTATATAGAGCACATTATTAGACAAGACAACAATCCAATTTAAATCGAAAAAAGCCAATTTTTTTTATTTGAGCTTTCTTTTCATTTTTATGATGTTAAAGTTAGCTAATCAGCGCCTGTCTATAGCTTGTCTATAGACAGATTGTCTCGCTACTCTTCGATCCTTCGTTTTCTCTGCTTTTCACTATATAGACAGGCGCTGATTAACTAATATGTTCTATCATGTTTTTTCAATTACATATATTTGAATATAATTATATATAAAGAATGCATTATTTTGAAATATTATTCTAAGAATCAATAACACGAAGAAATTAATAATGAATGATTTATACATAATAAAAATTTACAACTTTTTTATTTGACTTTTTTATTTGTTTATATAAAATTCATAATATAAATTCATAATATAATTGCTATTTGATTTTTTTTCAGTATCAAAGGAATATTTACATAATCGAGCAAAACAGAGTAATTTTTATAGATTAGTCACCGCGTATAGAATTCATGGACATAAACAAGCCGATATAAATCCAATTTCAATGAGCAAGCCATTTTTATTGCCTGAATTGGAACCGAAAAATTTTAGACTGAATTTAATGGATAAAGTCTGTTTTCGAGGGATCTTATTTACACAACAAGACAAAGGAACAGTAGAAGAAGCCATTCGATTTTTAAACACTACCTACTGTGGTCCTGTTGGAACTGAATTTAACTATCTTGAGGTAATTTTCAAGTTTAAAAGGATTCCACATGTGCAAAAATTTTGAAAACTTGTTTTTAAAAATTGTGATCAAACTAAAAATGCATTTAAAATCGATTAAAAAGATAATCTTCTTCTGCTATAATATTATTGCTTATTATAATAAATTTTTATAAAATAATTTGGCAAAAAAGTCTATCTATCTATGCAAATCTAGCATCCATCTCTTGTATAAAATTAATTTTTTTTAATACGGAAAACAACATTTCATTTGTAATTGTTTGTAGTAATAATAATGTAATGTAGTTTCCTAGTAATTTCATTTGTAAATTTATCCATTAAAAAACACAAAAGTTTTAAAAACTGATTCGTATTTGAAATTGAGATATGTTAAATCTGCTTGCGTAATCTTCTTTAGAATCATTTGTAATGTTTTTCGTTTCGTTTGTAATTGAATTGTTCAAAAGTTATAAACATTTAAACAAATGGCCCTTTGTTAAAATACCTCAAATCCTCTCGCGCGATTCTCTTTAAGATTGTTTGTTGTAGTTAGTTGTTGTTTCCATTTTTTTCGATTGCAGTTGCAAAGAAATTAATTATAAATGATGTACTCGCTTTAAGATTGTTTGTATTTGTTTATATTAACACTAATTTTGATCGTAATTATTACAAATATAAGCGATTTCAAAGCTGGAATTCGCAGCAGATTGATTCCATGTTAAGAAATTAAGAAATTATAATCAAGAAATTATAATCAAAATCAATGCTATTACAAACAATTTTAAAAAGCAAGCATATCTCAATTTCGAGTCATTTTTAATGGATAAAATTATAAATGAAACTATTATTACTTCAAACAATTATTATTACAAACAAAATATTATCATTATCCATATTAAGGAACAAATTTTTTAAAAGTCAAATGCTAGGTTCATATAAGTAAAAAAGATAGATATGTAATCAAATATTTTATATATATATATATATATATATATATATATATATATACAGGGTGTACCACCTAGAAGTGGCCACCCCCCTTTATCCTTTAAACTGAAAGAGATAGAAAATATATATGATAACAAATATATATGAAATTAAATGGCTTTAACTGAACTTTATTGTGAGCACCTTTATTGTGAGCACAGTGGTTGATTACAAAATTTATCTGTATTAAAAAACGGAGAGATATGTATAATTTTTTTATAATAACCCAGACAGCACACATGTCCAAAAGACATCTAAAAGACTACTTAAAGACGTCTTAAAGTCCTTTAGACGTCTTTAAGACGTCTTTTGGCCTTTTTGTGCTGTATGGGAATGTAGATATTTGTAGAAGAAACTTGTTATTTTTATTACTATACATATGAAAAAAATATATAATATTTTAAAAATTTAAATAACATTATAAGAAAGGGATAAAAATTTGTTTGCGCGCATGAACTAATGGTATACATTTTCAAAGTGTTGTCCATCAAGATCGACACAAAATTGCAACCACTTTCGACAACTTTGGAATACATTATTAAATATGTTTATAGAAATGTTTCGAGTGCATTTTTGATTGTTATCTATCAATTCTTCAATGAGAGGAACGGCAAATGATATATTCGAATCTTTTTCTCCAAACCGGTAATTTTGTTTGTTAATATACTCATTGAATTAAAAATGAGCTTCATCTGTAAAAATCTGTAAAAATCTGATATCTTTCTCATTGAGTTTCTTATTTTCAAATATTTCAATTATCACATTGCAAAATTGAACTCGTTTTTATGAGGATGTAATTTAATAACGATTTTTCACAATCTTTCGGAGAGTTTCTCGCTTTAAATTCATGACCTGAACATAACAGCTTTACGAATAAAGAAATTTGGATTTTCTTTGAAGTAGTCTCTGAAATATTCTCATCATTAACTATTTCGTCCGTTGTAACGATACAAGATGAGTCGAGTAAATCATGTCTACGATCTTTGAAAGTACCATACATTCGAAAATTATCCTGCGAAAAAATATTGAAAAATAAATAAAATTTCAGATTATTAACATAATGTGTAGGATAAATTAGATTATAGGGAGATTTTAGGGAGAAAACATATCTTCTGAGTATAATTTTACTTTACATTTTTAGATTCATACAGAAATTTGATACAGAATCCACAACACGCCCCAGTACAGATTTTGCCTCTATTGTAGAAGCATTCGATGAAAAATACTTTTTCTTCGATTTTTAACGCATTCATCGTGACGTTTAAATTGGCTTCTACAATGGCATAAATGAAAATGACAGGTCTCAGATACCGGACACTAATTGATTAAATGATCGCCGAAATTAAGGAGAGAAAATATAATCGTTCATTTTTAATACGACCAATGGTCACTCTGTGTATATAATATATTATCAATTCTTCTTTTTACTTTTTCTGTACATAGAAATCTCAATAGAAATTTTTCAAGAGAAAGAAAACATGCATATTTCATGCATAATTATATATTAATAATTAGGAATTTGATTCAAATAAATAAATAAAAATAAGGCTAAACCCAGATAGCACACAATATTCTATGAATATTCTTATAAAGTACAAATGTTCTTAATTTTAGAATATTCGAATTGAATATTATATGAATATACGTAGAATGTTAAAATCGTAAATAATATATTTCTAATAGAGAAGAATATTCTTAGAATATTGGTTGAATTTATTCATTGCACATTTTATTGCGCATGTGCAGTATAGATGAAATTCGAATTAAATTAAGTGTAAAAGAACCCTTAAGACCATACGCACTACGAACAAGCCTTTAAGCGGCCATATTCGTGAGCGGTTTCGTCTTTTGTCGTCATGTGCGTCGTTAAGTGTTTGACCATGTTTGCCATGTACTTTACATGAAATGATAGCGTTTTAACTAGAGGTAATTATCTTTTTTCTTTTATTAATTTTATTTTATCAAAAATTAAATAAAACTTAAGAATATTTTTCCATATATTTTTAGTAATTTTTTTTACATTCTTTTAACAGTTCAAGATAAATATATTTCAGTACATTTAAGGTTATGCTTGAAGAAAATCACACAAAATGCATACTCAGCAAACACCGAATAACAATTATATAACTTACTTGTTTGCTGGGTATATTGTATATATTTATTTTCTTATTTTTCATGTAAAATTCTCTTTCTTACAGTGTTCAAGCTATATTCTAATAATATTACGCACTACGAACAAGCCTTTAAGCGGTCATATTCGGAGGAACATCCTACAAACAGATGGTGAAACGCGTGTTAACAAGAATACTATCTAATGATTTGTCTAAGACTTATAGTTGGATAGGTTTTAAAGGAAAACGTAACTTTTCTAATCTTCGAATTTGCTCAGCAATATTATCTGCTGTACAAAAAACGCATGGCTGCTCAGAAGCGATGATAGAGGCTGTAATAAAATATTGGTTTGTAAAATCTATCGAACGACAGAAACAGTCAACAAAAGAAAAAAATTCGTAAGATTTACAAGTACAAAAAAATTTTATTTTGAATGCATATTCCCAAGTAAAAGATAATTTTATTTTAAGTGCAACTTAAGTGCAATTTTATTTTGAATGCATATTCGCAAGTAAAAGATAATTTTATTTTAAGTGCAACTTAAGTGCAATGTTAAGTACAAAAGATAAAAAATCATTTATTTGACATTTTTAAAAATAATTATTGTTTATTTCTAAAACACTTCAAGTTTTTAGAAATAAACAATAATCATTTTTTTCTAGTTTTCTCTTTTGTTGGAATGTATAATTATTTTTATGAATTGTTTTTTTTAAAGTCAAGTTTAAGATTCATATGTATACTTAAATATTAGACACTTAGACATAATCTTCGGTAATCTTCGGTAATTCTGTTTTGTTAAAAAATTTTGATTTTATGAATTTTAGTATTAAATTCAAAAGTATTATTTCCATTATAAATATAATATATTTTATATTTACATGATATTTATATAAATATTAATAAATATGTGTATATGTTGTTTCATAAAAATATGTGTAAAAACTTTTAAAAATTATTTTTTAAAATAAAAAAATGAACTTAAAATTACTTTATGTATTTATTAATTACGTAATGTAAACTTCTGTAACATATATAATCAAATAATCAGTTCTAAAAAACATGAAATTGTTTATTTTCAAAAGGACAGTTAAATTCTTTTTTATAAGAACAAAAATTACTTAAAATACAAAAGAAATTGATAATGTGGAAGTGTTAAGATTAAAAAACAGATAATATCCGTTAATAGAAAAAATTAATACTTTAACATTTTCAACTTATATTATTTTCTACTTAATTTTTTGTTTTTTTTTGTAAAAAGGTGAAATTTAGCTATTTTTGAAAATAATAATTTATGTTTATGAAGAGACTTTATTTTATTTTAATGTAAATACATAAATCCATATTCTGAATCCTCTTTTATCGATAAAAGTGCTTCTAAAAGTGGCTTATAAGACTTTTCATTGACTATAAGCCACTTTTAGAAGCACTTTTATCAATAAAAGAGAACTCAGAATCTGGGCTATAGAATGAGTATAGAATATTCTGTGTAATATATTACGCACATTTATAGAACATTCTATTAGGACATATATGGAATATTCTATGAATATACATAAAATGTTACATAGAATATTCGATAGATTATTCTAGTCACATTCGAAAAACATTTAAAGTAGTGCCATTCGAATATACTGTAAACATACTATAAATATATAAGAATGTCTTATAGAATATTCGAAACATTCTTAAAGAATATTCATAGGACGTTCATAGAAATGTTTAGTGCTATCTGGGAACTTCCGAAAACGACCCACGCTCGATTGCAATGAATTTTTGTAGAAACACTATAAATGATGTCAAATAAATGTCCTTAAAGGATTTTTACCGACTTTTGCTAAAAACATTTAAATAAGGGGGGCGGAATCCACTGTGTCCGCGTATACATTTTTCCACGCGAAGCGAAGTTCCACATAGGTTTATAACTTTCCACGCGAAGCGAGGTGCATCTTGAACCTATGCGTCTAGATTTTTGATAGTGGAGCCCTCTGCAAGGAGACGAAACCTACTGCGTCCACGCATACGTATATACTTTTTCACACGAAGCAAGTCTCACATACGTTATCAAGATCATCACTCTTAGTAATGTTGTGAAGGTTTAGTTGGCGGTCATTGTTTATTAAAAAGATATAAACAAAATAAGTTCATTAATACCGATATTTATCGAAAGAAAAGTTAATTGTTGCATAATTTTACATAGATTTGTAACTTTCTATGCGAAGTGAAGTGTATCCCGCATTACAAACACGGGTTGGATTTGATTATATTATCTTCTAAAAGTGAAGCCCCCCGTAAGGGGATGGAACATACTATACCTATGCATGTACTTCCTAAGATGAAGCAAAATGTATTCTTAATGAAGGTCAAGATTAAAAGTGAACTTTGCTTCATCTTGGAAAGTACATGCGTGGACAGTGTGTTCCACCCTTCCTGCGGGAGGTTCCACTTTCAGAAAATATAATTTAATCCAATCCATGTTTGTGATGCGGGATATACTTCACTTTGCATAAGACGCGTTTTCGTTTCGTTACCACGAGCGACCAGAAGCAAACAAGACCGTTTTCGTTTCTGGTTGTGACGTCATCGATGCAATCACGTGAGCCGTGGTAGCTGCTACCGCGCTGCCATGGTCTCGAGGATGATAATGCGGTTGTGATAGGTTGTTTGGCGCGAAGTGCGAAAAGAGAATGCTTGTAAACAAGTTGTCGAAAAGCAAAAATGAATAACGTAACCGTACTCACCTTGAACAAACACCTCCTCCTAGTGCGTGCTGATGGTGGCGTGCATTCTGTTGATGGCCAAATGTTCTTCCATCATGTTTCAAGTAAGTATACCTGCATTGTGAGTTCTGTAAGGATTATGTTAATCAATTAAATTTATCTTTCGAAACATATCTACGTTTTTGTGTCATAGTCAATGTTTCGAAATGGAATCTTAGCTGAGAGCTAATTCTATTAATATAATAGGTCCAATTTTGTTTTAATTAGACGTTTTAATCTTTTTTAGACTGAAATACTGGTACTTCTTGAATCTATTTAATGCATCTTTGTGATCTGTTTCTATTTTTTTTCTCAGGTGGATCATTTATCTCTCTTCCTGTAGATGATCATATAATTCAAAAATTTAAGTCTGCTAATTCCTGTGAGTTTTTTACGATGACAGAGGACGATGGGAGAGGACTCCAATATCACAGAGAATTTCTCTAGCGAAAGCTCTGAAACACATGTTATCTCACCTCTGTCGAGAGAAACCAGAAGCAACGAAGAGATTTGGGTCAAAAATAATAGACCATCACCACTGGATACCACAGCCACACATGACCTGAATGAAATTGTTGGACGTAAGGACATTCAAATGGTACTGAATGATAAGAAAACTGTGAAGAAGAAGATTTGGGAGAAAATTGGTGCAGAACTCAAAGAAAAATACAATTTTGGAATAAGGGATGAAGGATCTGTTTCACGCTCACAGAAGTGGTGCAACCTTGAAAATGCTGTGATGAACTTTTTACAAAATGCTGATGCTAGCAGTTCTGGTAACGAAAAAGTGAAAAAACCAGCATTTTATGATGAGGTATTTGACATCATTAAAGGGAAACACAAAGCAAAATCAAAACGTTTGCTTGATTCATGGTCTCTTTCTGAACAGGCGTCACCTACACCCACTACCTCCAAAGAGCAACCAGCCACGACTTCGAATGCTACAAATTCTGCAAGACAATCAGCTACCAATGCAAGGGTTTGTGAATCTGAAAATGCATCATCAGATGAAGACGACTTCAATGAAAGTCCATTCAATCATGTGAAATCATCCACCAAACCAAAGAAACCTAGAGTTGACAACAGCTGCATCCTAAATTTTTTGAAAAATGAAGCTGAGGAACGTCGCAAGCAAAATGAAAGTTTGATGAAACTGATGCAAGATTCCAATGACACTAAAAAGGTTTTCCTGAGTATAATTATCAAGATGATGAGCTCAACCACAAGCTCAAATAAAATTTGAGCTAATTAAAATTGTGACTTACAAGTAGGCAGCTAACACAGGTACTCTTTCCTTATAATTTACATATGTCATTGGTTAACACAAGCATTAAATATGTGATTTCTTCTATATGTGATCAATAATTGTTACATTTTTGTTTTATGTTATCTTTCCATGAGAATATCCCAAGTAATAAAAAAATATTTATATAGGTTTTTATTTACAATTTTTTATTTATAAGTAAATAAAAAATATTTATTTTATTATTATAATATTTTATTAATGAAATATTAATAAAATAAATATTTAATACACGTTAAATAAATATTTATATTACATTAAACATTAAAATAAACGTTTTTTTAATGAATAAAAAGTAATTTAACTAATTATTTTAACGTTTTTAAGATATCTTTGAAAATGAGTTTAAAACATTTTTTATAAATTTTTTTACACTACTTGGGATGTCTCTTTTTATAATTTATGTTAGTACAGAGGATTGCTTAGCATTAGTGTTATCATTCCATTTAAACATGACTACCTCACTTTTCATGTACTTATACTGAAATGCCAAAGTATTACATTATTTTACTTTAAGTTAAATTATTACAACTATATTACTATTTTATTTATACTATTATTTACTTTAAGTTAAGGGATATTACAGAAAGGTTCCAGTATGATATTATGTACTTACTTGTCATTGCCAAAGTGCCTTAGTCATTTCACAGTGTGAGAAACTGCAGAAAGTCCAGATTTGTATAATATATCGTAGTTTTATTTACGTTAATATTCGTTAATTATTTCGGCAAAGAGCCGAATTCGCTATATCTGAGTACCTTTTTATTTTGAGTTTCTATCTTTGTTACAAAATATGTATAAGACAATGTTATTCTTTTTTTTTCATATTTTCTGTATATATTATTTAGTGTAGTTCTGTCGAAGTAACATTTGATTTTGCAAATATGTACTTTGAGATATAAATGAGAAATAAATGTCAAAGACAATATTTGTTGAATTGTTTTATTTCAGATACCTAGTTCTCATTTATTTATCAATAAAAGAAATCTTTCTAAAAGAGAACCAGAACAGGCATACAATTCTGTTGCGTTTTTCTGCGCCTTGTATTTTGCTGGCTTCGTCTGCATAATTCTTGAGAACATGTTGCTTAGCCATGTGTCTTTTATCTCCAATCATTTTCTGAATCATCTCATCGTTGTGCAGATAACAAAAATTGTGCAAAACACAGATGGCCAGTACAATGTCACTAACTTTGGCAATCTCTGTGTTAACTTTCATTAAGCGCTTCCATCTGCCCTTCATAAGAAACGTGTGCTCTATTACAATACGGGTTGAACTGTGATGATAGTTGTACGTTTTCTGTCTTGGAGTAAGGTTTCCAAAATCCCTGTTCAAAGGCAGCATTAAGATGCTGTTCACATGACGGAACATAACAGCACATATTTAAATGCAAAAAAGTTGCAACTTACTTGAAAAGTGCCATGCACCATATTCTGTTAGGATAGGCCTTATCACCTATCAAATGATAATTCTCATTAAAGAACATGGATTCTACTCTATCTAGCATTATCGTCCGGTAGACGCTGGAGTATTTTAGAACCCGAGTATCATTACAAGAACCAGATGTTCCAATAGATACATTTGTAACTATTTTTGTTGCAGTACAAATTCCTACAAAATAAAAAGCTAATCTTATCATGAGAGAGTTATGATATTAACGGCAAAAATATACTGTTTTGCTTAATCATAAAATCCCACCTTGAAGTGTAATAGAATAGTTGCACGTGCGATCTATGTAGCTAGATTGCTGGTTTGCTGGAGATAGGACTTCAATGTGGCAACCATCGATGGCTCCTATGACACCTGACAAAAGACAATAAGATATGACAAAGTTCCTGCATGAGAGGCATTGTCTTAAAAAAAAGTTTAAAAGTGACATAGCCAAGCCATACAAAGTGCTCACCAGGAAATCCCGCACGTGCCTCAAATTGCCTGCTCAGCACTACACACTCGCTCTCTTTAGGCCAAACAATAAATGTATTGCTAAGATCACACAATATATGAATAATAGTTCTAGCCTCCTTGAAAACTGTGCTTTGAGCCACAGCAAATCGATCGCCTATATCAGACAAGGGCACATGCTTCTCCAGATAACACAATGTCATCAAGACAGCTTTCTCAACTGTCATTAGAGGTGCATCACCTCTTTGGCACTTAACAGGGCAGTAAGGTCGGACAATGTCGACAAGGGCCCAATATGTGCTTTTCATCATCCTGTACAAGCAAGAGACAAATTTGGACAGGGAATCCGCTTAACAATCTACTTAAGAAGTCAATGAATGTCAAAAAAAAATAACATTGACAACATGATAAATAAGAAATGTAGCAACGAAGCTGCTTTATGCTTCCTTACCTAAATTGTTTATGAAAATCTTGATCAATGTAACGGGTCACCCACTCTTCATTAGCAATTATTCCTATTTTGAAATGAGTTCTTCTATCCTTCAAAAGGGAAAGGACAACCCTGCTTGTGGGTTGCAATTGACAAATATTCACAATGTGTGATAAATCGTCATCAATTACTTCCATTATACAATACAATAACACAGATAACCTCACATTTGGATCCAGTTTGATCATGATACGTGAAGCAACAAACTGCTAACGCGTTTACGCATTACCTGCTCGAAACGTTTTTTTTCTCGGTTACTATTTGTGACGTCATATCATCAAACACGAGCCAACCGCTTGTAGCGAGGTAGCAGCAATGAAAACTCACCTATAGAAAGTTACAAATGTAACATTTTTCGCACACAAATAGTTCAATAACTTATTATATTTTGTTGTTAAAGCGAGAAACTCGTAGAACTTCATGTTAACTTTACTACAATCTGTCTTGTATTAACTCCTTTTCTTAAATATTTTCAAAGTCATAAGAAATATCAAAAACTTAGAAGTCTATCATTGTTCCACTATCTGAATTCAATATAAAAAAGGTAAACAACGTTAAACGACGACACAGTTTGTACACGAAGTCATAAAATTACATATTATTTATTAGACTTTTTTTAGTTTATAACTTTTTAATAAACAGTGATTGCCGACTGAAACCTTCATAACATTACTCAGAGTTGTGATCTTGATAACATATGTGAGAAATCGGAAGGTGCGTATAAGTAAATAATTCCCAAATATTTTTAGCATTAAATGTATCGGTAAAAATCCGCTTAAGGACATTCTTTTGACATCATTTACAATATTTCTACAAAAATTCGTAACAATCGAGCGTGGGTCGTTTTTGGAAGTTTATAAAATAAAATCAAAATTGACATAAGAGACACAGCGAGGTAGTAAGGGCACAGGGGAAGAAACAACACTTCCTTCTTATTGATTTTTGTTTATTTAAATTTAAACACTACATAAATAACAAATGTTTCGGATCGTTTTCGATCCTTCGTCTGCGCGATTAATAATATAAAAAACAAACTATTGCATTGTAAAAAAGAGAGAATAATTATATCTCCTCTTCACGTGGGTGATGCGAAACTGCATTGCGCGGAGATCTAGCAAGCCTGCTGCTTCTAAAAGTTCATCAAATGTATTAAAATTTGCTATGTAGAATCGCAGCAGATCTAACAAATCGAGTAAAAAATGTCCGATATTATATAAATTCTTTTTAATGTTTAAAATTGATCATTGGAAGCATAACGAACGAAACATGACTCACTAGATTCCTTGCTTTTTCTTTAAAAAAAAAAAAAAAAAAAAAAAAACGGAAAAGAAAAAACGTGAAATCTGATAAGTCATGTTTCCAATGATCAATTTTAAACAAGAATTTACATAGAATATCGGCATTTAATTTTTTACTCGATTTATTAGATCTGCTGTGATTCTAAACGGCAAATTTTAATACATTTGATGAACTTTTGGAAGCAGCAGGCTTACTAGATCTCCGCGTGATGCAGTTTCGCGTCACTCGCGCGTCGAGGAGAAGATTTATAATGCAATTGTTTGTTTTTATATTATTAATCGCGCTGAGGAAAAATCGAAGATGATCAGAAACATTCGTTATTTATACAGTATTTAGATTTGAAATAAACAACAATCAATAAGAAGGAAGTGTTGTTTTTTTCCTTGCGCTCCTACTGCGCTGTGGCTCTTATGCTAATTTTGATTTAATTTTTATAATTATATATATATATATATATATATATATAATTATAAAAATTAAATATATATATAAAAATTAAATATATATATATATAAGGGTGTCTGTCAATTTTCGACCTTGACGAAATAAGGAAGTAGATTGGCTCAAATTAAGAAGGAATGACCTGTATTGTTTTGTGATTGTCGCAATAATTAATGAAAAATTAAATAAAGAAGATCGGCCAATCTGCGTGAGTATATACAGGATGTCCGTCAATTTTCGACCTGAATGAAAAAAAGAAGTAGATTGGCTCAAATTAAGAAGGAATGACCTGTATTGTTTTGGGATTGTCGCAATAATTAACGAAATATTAAATAAAAAAGATCGGTCAATCTGCGTGAGTAAAAGCGCGCGGCGACGAGAGTCGTCCCACCGTAATCCGATACTACGAGCGCGGCGAAGCGGTGGGCGGGTCGCTCTCCGAGACATGATGGTGGTTTGCGATATATCGCAATACCGCGCCGAAAAATGACCCGTCCCCCCTTTTCGTGGCGAGAAAATGATGCGCTATCATTTCCACACCACCTTGCGGTAGATAGCATGGTGCGCTTTTTTTATAGTGGTTTCCCCCATAGGCCTATTCCACTCTCAATTTAATGCAAAAATTGTTCAAAATGCCGCCCTCCTTCTCGTATGCAAAGTTCGGCCCTTCGAACAATATCACGAGTTGCACGGTGCGCCATATCTGGCGTAATGAGACCGAAGGTCGCAACAATGGCTTCGCGTACTTCGTCTTCCGTAGCTTGATGCCGATCTTCTTTTTATATGGCCCCATACAAAATAGTCTAAGACATTGAGATCTGGCGACCGTGCTGGTCAGATGATTGGACCATTACGACCCATCTATCTATCTGGAAAACGCGCGTTTAATATCTCGCGAACTTCTCGACTAAAGTGCGCAGGAGCTCCATCGTGCTGATAAATTATCCGCGTTCGTACGTGAAGTGGTACATTTTCGAGAAGCTCTATTAACACATTTTGCAAAAAATCCGCATAAATTTCGCCATTTAAATGCGGCGGAAGAAAATAAGGACCAATCTGAAAATTTTAAACGAAAATTTTTAGCCGCATTGAAGCCGCAATAAAAGAAAAATATTGCTTTAATTTTATAGTTTACTCTTACTATTTGGTTCCCGATTATTCCAGCCCATACATTTATGGACCAGCGAAATTGGAATGCGCCTTGACGAACGAGATGAGGATTTTCTTCTCCCCAATGTAAATAATTACGTGAATTAAATACACCGTTCGGAGTGAAAGTAGATTCATCGGTCCATAGAATAATGTCCGGGAAAGATAAATCCCGTCGACATTGCGCGAGAAATTCTGCGTATGATTTATCGAGAGTGTTTTACTGAATGTAATGTAAAAAATTACATAAAATATAAAAAATTTATGATGACAGTACCTTCACAAAAATTGATCCGTAGTTGAAAATCCCTCGGTAAAATGTGTTGCACACATTGATAATGATACCGGTGTAATTCGTTCACACGTACCACGTATCGCGAAAAACCAAATTCATATGCTACACGACGCACGCTAGTTCCAGGATTTTCGTAAAATGCGTCGAGAATCCTTTCTTTATCTCGTACATGAAGACGTATTCCTGAACCGGTTATCCCGACATTATGCACAAGACACCCAGTTTCATGTAATTGCTGCACAACACGTAAAATTGTACGTCCACTTTTGTGCACGCCCGGGAAATCGTTCCGCGTAAATTGCGGCCGCGCGACGAGTATTTTCTCCCGCTAGCTCGTATGCCACAATCATGTCCGTATATTCCTACAGAGTATACTTCATTTTCACTGGTAATTAACTGCGCGAACATAAGATTTTTACTAAGCGTCTTAGCTCTCGCACGTTGTTGCCAGACTGCGTACGCCAGCAGCACGCAACTACAGCTGAGCGGCCATGTGAGTGTAATCATAGTGCGCAGGCGTCGAACTCACACGTACGCTTACATTAACATGTCCGCTCAGCTGTCAGCTGTAGTTGCGTGCTGCTGGCGTACGCAGTCTGGTAACAGCGTGCGAGAGCTAAGACGTTTTAATAAAAATCTTGTGTTTGCGTAGTAAATTAACAGAGAAAATGAAGTGTACTCTGCAGGAATATACGGATATGATTGTGGCATACGGACTAGCGGGAGAAAATACTTATCGTGCGGCCGCAATTTACATGGAATCATTTCTCGGGCGTGCACGAAAACCAAGTGGCCGTACAATTTTACGTGTTGTGCAATAATTATGTGAAACTGAGTGTCGTGTATAATATCGGGATAATCGGTCCAGCAGTGCATCTTCGTGTACGAGATGAAGAAAGGATTCTTGAAGAATTTTATCATCGTATCACATTATCAACGTGTGCAATACATTTTATCGAGAGATTTTCTACCACGAATCAATTTTTGTAAAGGTACTGTCCATTAATTTTTTACATTTACGATATATTCAGCGTATAGTAAATGGCATTTTGAATAATTTTTAAATTGAGAGTGGAATAGGCCTATGGAGGAAACCACTATAAAAAAAGCGCACCATGCTATCTACCGCAAGGTGGTGTGGAAATGATAGCGCATCATTTTCTCGCCACGAAAAGGGGGGACGGGTCATTTTTCGGCGCATTATTGCGATATATCGCAAATCACCATCATGTCTCGGAGAGCGACCCGCCCACCGCTTCACCGCGCTCGTAGTATCGGATTACGGTGGGATGACTCTCGTCGCCGCGCACTTTTACTCACGCAGATTGGCCGATCTTTTTTATTTAATATTTCGTTAATTATTGCGACAATCCCAAAACAATACAGGTCATTCCTTCTTAATTCGAGCCAATCTACTTATTTATTTCATTAAGGTTGGAAATCGACGGACACCCTGTATATATATATATATATATATATATATATATATATATATATATAGATAGATAGATAGATAGAAGTTTATTGTTTCCCTTTTCGGTATACAATGGCGCTTTTCAAGGGAGTGTTCCCGAACCCTGTACAACACCTGCTCCCCCTATCCCCTCCGACCTGACCATTGGGCAGCCATACAATCTAACACCCCTCCCTCCCCTCGGCCACCCCTCACCATTTCCCTCTGCCTCCCCCCCTGTTAACACCTCTCCTCCTCTAATCCTCCACATTTCTCCTTTCTATTTCGCCTCATGTCCTCTCCTTCTCCTTCCCTTCTTCCGCTTTTACCCCGCCACAACCTCCTTCTTCCTCCTCTCCACCGCACGGGGCTCTCTCCTTTTCCTTTTGCTCCTCTTCCTCTCCCCTAATCCTCACTACCCTTCTCCTCCTTTGTCTCTCCTTTCGCATTACCTCCACCTTCTTATCTGAAACAAATCTAACTACAAAACCCTGACCTTTCCCTCCTCCTCTCTACATATTCCCCCACTCATTTTTCCCTCCCCCTGTCCCCCTATCACAGACCTTACCATCTCTCATCATCCTTTCCCCTTTCACCTCAATCTCTGCGTCTTCCCCTTTCTACTCCCCCTTTTCCATTTCCCCCCTGATCCTCCCCCTTTCATCTCCTATCCTTCAAATTCCCCTACTCCTCCTTCTCACTCATATCTCTCTTCCGCGCTTTCCTCCTCCGAACCCTCTGACCCCTCCGTCCACCTGTCCTCCTCTGCATCCCACCGCCAAACCTCCCCGTTCACCCACATCTTCCTGTTCCCTACCACTACCTCGTTCCCCCTTGCCTTCTTTTTCCTCGCCCTTTCCACTAGCCTCCACCTAACTTTCCTCTCCTCCATTGTCAGATCTTCGTCTACTCCTATCCTCCAGTCCCTGTTTATCCTCTCACCTCTCTCTAAAATCCCTTCCCTATCCCTCTTCTTTGCCATCCTTACTATTAGTACCGTGCCCGCCGTCCCTCTCCTTTCTACTACCTCTCCTACCTCCACCTTCCTTCCTAGTTCCACCTCCATTATTCTCTCCATTATCCTCCTCCTCTCTTCCGCACTACCTCCATCTATCCCTCTCCACACTAAATTCATTCTCTTCTCTCTCCTCCTTCTCCTCTCCTTCTCTCTTTCCTTCTCCTTCCTCTCTGCCTCTCTCCTTTCCCTGCTCCTCCTCCTCATGTCTCTCCTTTCTTCAAATCTTCTCCATGTTTCTTCCATTTTTACCCTGTCCTCTTCTTCCTTCCTCTCTTCTCTCTTCTTCTCTCTCTCCTTCTTCCCATCTTCACCCCTCTCCTTCTTTTTCTTCTCTTCCTCGACCACCAGCTCCCACCATTCTTTCCTACAACTTTCCTCTTCTAAATTCTCTCCTTCCCACTTCCTCTCCGACTTTCCTACTTGCCACCTC
The DNA here is from genome assembly GCF_003227725.1 of Camponotus floridanus. Classification (NCBI taxonomy): domain Eukaryota; kingdom Metazoa; phylum Arthropoda; class Insecta; order Hymenoptera; family Formicidae; genus Camponotus; species Camponotus floridanus. Next base: position 167,922 of record NW_020229336.1, read on the forward strand.
CCCCTCCTCTCTTCCATATTCTCTACCTTCCCTCCCCTCTTATCATTCCTCCCTCCCCCGTCCTCTTCTGTCTGCACTCTTTCCTCCACTTCAGCTTCCTTTCCTCCCTTCCGCTCCAGCCTCCTCCTTTCCTGCTTTCGATCTACCTCCACTTCTTCCTTCCCGTCCGACCTATGCCTCCTGTTCTCTTCCCCTCTGTCCTCCCTGCCATCCTTCGCTCCTCTCTCTTCTTTCCGAGTTCCTGTCTCTTCCTCCTTCTGAAAAAACTGCGCCTCCGTCCTCACCTCATCATTCCTCTTGTCTCCCTCCCGCTCCACCTTCCTCCCATTCCTCTCCGCCTCTCCTCCATCTTCTCACCGCACTCCTCCTTCCTAACCCCCTCATTCTTCTCTTTCTGTCCACACTTCTCCATCCTCTCTAACCCACTCACCACTACCTTCATTAGCCCCACCATCTCCTCCATCACCCTCCTTATCTCCCTCAGCTCCTCCACCACACCATCACACCTTCCAGCCATTTTCACCGATCCTTCTCGCCACACGTGCTATCATCAATCACCATCTTCTTATCGATCTGTCGATTTGTCGATCCTTCCTTCGATACTACTGCCTTCGCGCGCCATCTACTTTCTTTCCTTCTCTCTACCTCGTCCGCCACTCTTCTACCCCCAGCGCCCTCTCTAATCTCCACTTCCTTAACTCTGTCCTACCGTACCATTTCCTCCCATCTACCGCACTCACCCCTCATCCTCCACTCTTTCCCCCTTTCCACACTCTTCCTTACTCAGCACTTTCTTCTCACATTTTCCAACTCCTTCGTTCTTCTCCTCCACCCTTCTCCCATCACAACCTCCATGCTCTCTTGATCCTCGATCTCTCCCCTCTCCCTCCTCCAACTCTCACACTTCCGTTACTCCTCCATCCTCCACTCTTTCCACTTTCACTCCACTACTCTTTTCCGGCCTGTCTCTCCTCCAACCCAACATGGCCACCCTCTATATATATATATATATATATATATATATATATATATATATATATATACGAGTATATATACAGGGTGAGGCAAAAGTATGGAAACCCCTAAATTTTTCGAAAACTATGCATTTTAGAAACAAATGTTTCAGACAAAGGTTGTAAGGTTTCAAGTAATGCATTACGTAGCAATATCAGTGTAACCTTGAATAGCACCGTCAAGGTCACATAAAAATCACTTTGAATTTTTCAAATGGAATCCCCTATTTTTCATTGCATATTCTTGTAGCTTATCTCAAGAGTTTTCCAAAACACTATAATTAAGTACCTTTTTATTGAATACTTTCTGAGTTATAAGACTTGAAATCATTTCTTAATTTTACATAAACCATAAAATATCTAGTAAACCATTCATTTTTCGATTATCTTACCTTCATACTTTTATGTACAAAATAATGAGAGGAATCAATTGGTGTAAAGAAAACACATAGTTGTTTCTAAGAAAAAATATGTAATTTGCAATTAACAATTCCATATTTTTTCTTAAAAACAACTGTATGTTTTCTTTACACCAATTGATTCCTCTCATTATTTTGTACATAAAAGTATGAAGGTAAGATAATCGAAAAATGAATGGTTTACTGGATATTTTATGGTTTATGTAAAATTAAGAAATTATTTCAAGCCTTATAACTCAAAAAGTACTTAATAAAAAGGTACTTAATTATAGTGTTTTGGAAAGCTCTCGAGATAAGCTACAAGAATGTGCAATAAAAAATAGGTGGTTCTATTTAAGAAATTGAAGATAACCTTTATGTGACCTTCAAATGACTATTCAAGGTCAAATTTTTGCCATCCATCTTCTGTCCCCCTCGAAGTCAAGCAACTTTTATTTGAAACATTTTATTGTACATTCAAATATAAAAAAGTTATTGGGGTGGATAAATTAAAATGGCTCACCCTGTATATATATATATATATATATATATATATATATACATATATATTATAATGTAGTGAAGTTAGGCATTTGTCAATAAAATTGTGTGCGCAAAGATTCATTTTTTGTGAAAAAGATATTTTCTAAATCTATTTAAAATGAAACGTGATAAATTATTTTTTCGACATGTACTTTTTCACTACTTTGATTTAAATAAAATTGCAGAAACAATTACGGTTGACCGTTACCAATAACAATTATACCGATTGAATGATTAATTGATGCAAAAAATGCTAGTAATCGACGTAAAGTGATTCTTTTGCATGACAATGTGCAACCTCATGTTGCAAAAATCGTAAAAGAAACACTATTGGGACTCAAATACGAAGTTCTTCCGCACCAGCCTATTCTTCAGATTTGACCCCATCGGATTATCACCTTTCCCGATCAATACAATATGTGCTCGCCAATACACACTTCTCCAATTACGAAGAAGTGTAAAAATGCATCGATCAATGGATTGCTTGAAAGAACAAGTCGTTCTATCATCACGAAATTCAACTTTTGAAAAAAAGATGGAAAAAACTCATAGAAAACAATGGATTAAATTTTGATTAATTCATTTTCTTATTGAAATAAATGCATTTTTTAAAAAACCGCAGAAACTTAGTTATACACCTAATATAATCTTTTTTCTCCCAGAGCATTAATAATAGATTTCTTTCTTGATTGAATAGACAGAAGAAGAAAGAGAATGGTTTGCCGAGATGGTGGAAACAACTTTAAACGAGCCATTAGATGATGAAACATGTAAAACAATAGCTATAGAAATGCTTAAAAGTCAAGTATTTGATAATTTTTTGGCCATAAAATTTGTTAGTCTAAAGAGATATGGAGGAGAAGGAGTCGAAAGTATGATGGCCTTCTTTCACGAATTGTTTAAATTATGTGCTTATGGTAATTAGAAAATATTTAGATAAATCAAATATAATTGCATTCACAATAATTTGATTGCACGATAGTGCAAAAAAATAGTTTTTTTTTCTATAAAAACATTGAAAACATTTTTGAGAATACTTTTTTACTGAGGTTCAAATTTTCATTCTTTTTAATAAATTGTTCTTCAATATCAACAGCATATATCATACAAAGATTTTTTTAATTGCTATAATATCATTTTTAGATAATTTGGAACACGTCATCCTTTGTGCGGCACATCGTGGCCGCCTTAATTTATTAACCGGGCTATTAAATTTTCCACCAGAAAAATTATTTCGTAAATTACGGGGATTCTCTGAATTTTTGGATACAACTAAATGTACCGGAGATGTGATTAGCCATCTTATAAATTCCACCAAATTCAATATAGAGCAAAGAAGCTTTCATGTGTCCATGCTTCGAAATCCTTCACATTTGGAAACAGTAAATCCGGTGTCAATGGGTAAAACACGAGGAATTATGCAAGCAATTCAAGAAGCTGCGTATGGAAATAAAACTGGGCAATGGAGTGATAAAGTTCTAAATATTCAAGTAAGAAATATAAAAATACACACATACACATACACACATGCATGTATATATACGGAGTCTCCAAAAAGTCTCGGAACGCTAAAATATCTCGAAAACATATATATATATATATACAGGGTGATTCAAAATAAGTATATTGTCCGTGAAATGACACATTTTTGAGTCAATTCTAAGACGATTTTTCCTTTGGCAAAATTTCGTCCGACGCTTAGTTTTCGAATTATTAAAAGAAGTAATTAACTTATAACGGGTCGAATACAAGAGGCAGGCAAGGGTGACGCGAATCATCGTCAGACGCGGGTGCTTACGCGGGGCGATCGCTGCGATTAGCTGGTCGCTACTAGAGTTTCCAATCCCGAAGACGATTTATAATCCCGGGATTTCGGGATATTTTGTATTATATCCCGGGATCCTGGGATCAATCCCAGGATCATGTACAGGAGAAAGTTGGATAATACAGGGTAGGCGAGTCAAAAAACAAAAAAACAGTTTATTAGTTTATTTAGTAAAAAAAATTGCCCCACTTTCCCTTATATATAAAAATAAGAATATAATTTTAATTTATAATTTTATTAATGTAATTAAAAACAGAATAATATATATATATATATATATATATATATATATATATATATAAAATTTATATTATTAATCAAATATCCAACATTAACTATTAATAAGAATCTTTTAATAGAAAGTTAAAATCAAACAAAACTTATTAAAATAAACTAACTTATTAAAATAAAAACTTATAACTTATTAAAATAAAATCTCATACAAGTAAAATAAAATCACATACAAGTAAAATAAAATTTAACGTTATCTTTTTTACGTAAAAATTAGAAATTATGAATGTAAACGCAACTCACAAATAAAGATAATTTTTATAAATTTTACAATAATTAAAACCTAAAATAAAAAATATAATTTCTATTAAATTAGAAATGAAAGATATAACTTTTACTAAAAAATTACTTTTTACAAGAAATGAAATATTTATAAACTATATACCTATATATCTAGTCTATATATCTATAGAACTATATATCTAGTCTATATACTTAATGTATATAGACTAGATATATTATAAAATATAATCTTAGTTTAGTAGTAATAAAAAAAACAATCTATAATATTAAAATCATTAAATAAAATTAAAATCAGTCTTGAAAATAAAATTATAAATAAAACTAAAGCTTTTAAAATTAAAAATCAAGATCTTATTTCGTTCTTTGGTTTTGAAAAAATGATCTTAAAAATAGTAATGCATCTAAAGTTGCATCCCCAAGTTGACTTCTGATCTTAGTTCCAATACATCCAGCTGCTGAAAACGCTCGTTCAGATTCCACACTTGTTGGAGGTATTGACATTAAATATTGATATGCCAAATCAAGATGATGCCCTCTTTTCCCAACTGATTCAAAAAGAGCCATTTCTTTTTTTAAGGTTGACATTAAATCATTTAATTTTTGAGTTTCTGGTTTTATTACTTGCATACTTTTTTCTATTTGTTGCTGAAATTTTTCTTTTAAAGTTAATGGCTCTTTTTCTATTATTTTTGGCTCACTTTCGTTTTCTGCGTTGCTATATGTTTTTTTTGCAATAATTTTCATTAGCGTTCAATCTTTCTATAATTTTTTTTAATTGTTTTCTAATAATTATTTGGCTAGGCAAAGGAAATAATTGAAATTCCTCTTCATCATTAAATGCGGGTTTATGTAAATATTGTAAAACTCCGGACAATTCTTCTTTACGTCTTTGGCTTATTCTAGTCTTCAAAGCTTGAAATATATTTTGAGCTAAATATGATTGTTTTTTGGATATCTCAGACATAAGGAGTTTAAGAACTGCATCTGCCGTACACAAATTTGCATCTCGACGACATAATGCCTCCACAGTTAATTTCACTGGAGTAAGCACGTCTATTATATCAGCAATTATATTAAAATCATCTTCCTCAAATATTATAGGAGATTTTAAATCAATCAAAGCTTTTTGTATGCATGTTTTCAAAAAAAGGAATCGTTCAAGCATTATTAAAAGAGAATTCCATCGTGTTTTACAATCTAAAAGGAGAGATAACTCTTTTCCCTTTTCTGCTTTCACATATTTTTGTAAAATAGAATCGTTTTTTGTTGAAGATCTCTTGAACAAGACAACAGTTTTACGTATTTTCTTCACTAGCTTGTTAATATTAATCTCATTCTGACTTGATAATTCAATATCTTTGTAAATAGATTCAAAGTCTAATCCCATCTGCGGATTTGTAAAATCTTCATCAACATCATCATTGCTACTGTAACAATCGTCTTCTATTTGTGAGGCAACTATTTCATTTGTTAGAGTTTCCGATATTGTAGTGTTTAGTTGTAATTCTTTATTTTTATTGTAAAGAACATCACAAACAGCTAGGTGTATACCGTGTGCTAGGCACAAATGATGTTCAGTTTCTACTATTCTTCCAACTTTTAGCATTATGTTAGGGCCATCTGTAACTATAGCAACTATGTCTTTTGTAAGTGAGATGCTGTGTTTATACAAACATTGCTCTAAAATATCTTTACATCTTTTGGCAGACATAGATCCGTGAATACGAATAAGACCCAAACTCCAAAATTTCTCTTTGCAATGTACATTAATATTCATATATCTTTTATTAGCTGTGGATGTCCATTCGTCAAAAGTTAATGAAAAACGCATTCCCTTTGCTTTGTATTGACATATTTCTTTAATTAGACGTTCTCGTATTTGCAATGAATAATTCACAACTCTATTACGTATAGTAGTGACAGAAGTAGGTAAATCATTATAACCTCTTGATATCAAAAGTTGTCTTAAATCTTGTGAAGTAACAAATAGATTAAACGACAATCCATCTAAAGCAGTCATCCGAGCTAAAATTACATCGCATGAAGATTTTTCAGAAGGTAGGAAATAATTGGAGATTTTTCGTTTCATTGGTGGCACTTCAACTTCACTGTCATTTATATTACTTGGTCCAGGCAAGTTTGAAGTGTTATCATTAATCTTTTTGTTATGTTTAGACATTAAATGAGTATGTAAACCTTTTGTACTGCCACCAAGGGTCTTTAACACAGCGTTACACTGTTTACAGTTTGCTGTTTTTCCATCTACAGCTTTTAAATAATAATACCATACAGATGTATCACATTTATCTTTTTTATGTGTAATATACGTAACATCTTGTTGTTCCATGTTTTACGAATTAAAATTAGTTTTTATATTTAATGTAAAAAGACTGGTAAAACGAGTACGTATTTGTTCTAACCTATAATTGTATACTGACAAATACGCGCTAGCGACATGATCATTTGATTATGCTGCCACCTGCCGCTTGCCACCGATAATTTACGGGTGCCGGTTATGTTATACGTACGCTTAAAAATTCTAAATAGTGAATTTTATAATCCCGAAAAATCCCGGGATTTGTAATGTTGAATCCCGAGTATTTTCGTAAATTTGACCGGGATCCCGGGATCCCGGGAACCGAGATCCCGGGATTGGAAACCCTAGTCGCTACATACACACACATGCGAATACATAATTCTCATTCTTTCTCTCCCTCTCTCTCTCTCTGCCCCTCACTCTCTGTCTCTCTCATTTGCTTATTCGAAGTTATTATTACTTTTACTAAAATTATTATTTACTTTTTATTGTTACACATTTTCACTTTAATTATTTTTTATATTATACCGTTTTTTTTTTTTTTACGAGAGAGGGGAAAATGCATTTTATGCATACTCACCGGGCGATTCGGTAAGTTATGTGGGACTCGAATACCAAGTCTATTACCAACTCGGTACTCCCTACCCATTAAAAATCCCTCTCTTTCGCTAATTTTCTCTAACACTGTTTATTTGACATCCCGAAATTTGTTTTGCACACAACACCAAAGAATAGTTATTATTATCTTGTTCGATATATTGCTGTAATTTTTTGAGAAATGAGTTTTCCAATAGATCGTACTTTTACTCAAATTGAACGTAGATATCACGTTGTAACGGTCGTATTTTCGGGCGTTTTTCGCAACGCAGATAGATCGCCGGTGCAAGGTTCGTGAAAATGAAAATACGCGATGTGTTCAGTTTAACGTGTTTTATTTTAATAACGTGTGTGTATGTACAGAGTAGGTGTGTGTGTATGTGTGTGTGTATGTGTGTGAGCGTGTGTGTGTGCGTGTGAGCGTGTGTGTGTATAATATTTGTGTATAATATTTGTGTTGTCCGATTAACTACGCGACAATAAATGCAGCTTTAATTTCGGTCTCGATCTCGAACGCCGGCTTGTGTTTATGAAGCGCGAGACGGCGCGTGTTTTTGCAGCGCTTTTTTCGCGAGGGATTCCGATGCTCCGAAAATCTCGAGTTCTCGAAATCGACAAGTATTTTCACGGAACTATTTATTTCTCGGCGCCGCGATTTAAAGTCCGCGTTCGGTTGATTACAATCTATGCGCTTTAATAACGGCGGCGGATGTCGTGATCCTAAAATACGCAGAGCGTTTAAAACGACGGTATCGGTGAAAACAAATGTATGCGCTCAGCGGTGGTTTGAGCGCGCGGTATAGGATCGTGTCGCGAAGGATGGATTACGCGATGCAGCTGGATCGAAAACACTCGATCTGAGGCGGCTCAGAGCTCCACCTTTTGTGAGAGTTCAGCTGCGGATCAGGTGGATTGCACTTGTGCGTCAGAAACGAGATCACTCGTTTGAGACGGAGCTCGCTCCACCTTTTGTCTTCGGCTACTTGTGCTTTTAATAGGATTTTCTGGATTGCTGCTGAAGCGTATTGCTTAGAGCGGATCAGGAAAATGTAATTAAACCTCGAAATGTGGCCTTTTTTATACGAGCTAATTGCCCGCGTCGGCGCGCAGGCGGTATACCCCTTCCGAACAGGTTTTCGGAAAACGATACGGTCGGGCCCGTTCGGAGGGGATCGGGTCTGAGCCGAACGCGGGCTTTTGCCGGTCGGCGGTCCGGGTCACATCGATTCTATTCGGCGATGCTCGGCCGAATTTGGATTTAACGACTTTGCGTTTAGCAAAGTAATCTTAAAAAAAGGTGGGTGCACCGCGCCCCTGCCTCTGCCCGGCGGATGTTCTGCCGGGCGGCAGCTTCTGGCGGGTGTTGTGCCGGGAATCGTAACGATGCGCTGGGATGCATCGTTACAACGTTCTAAAGGACAGAAATCCACACTAAATAATTAATCGAAAATTCTTTTTTATAAACTTCAACATAATCACATTCATTCACTCACTCGATAAGACGAGAAATTTACCAATGACTCTATGACTAATCACTATCAATTACTCTCGAATAATCACTGTTGGCAATTAAAAATCACTCGATTAAAGAAAGATACATGTTATTACATGACGCGATGACGCGACAACGCGATGATATTTACCCGGCAACAGCAAACAGTTTTTGGTTATGGTAGGTTAAGGTATTAATAGCGCTATCGAACGTGAATATGTGCTTCATTGAAGACGCGACAATTTAGCGTATAATATTATTATCATATGATATTTATACATCGTATGATATTTATTTTTAAAATTAATTAGAATAAATAAATGTTAATACTTTCACTATTAATGTTAAATATTATTTATTATTAATACTATATATATTTATTATTAATACTATATATTATTATTAAATATTCTTAAATATTATTATTAACATTAAATATTTATTTATTATTATTAAATAGTATTATTAATATTAAATATTTATTTATTATTAAATATTATTATTAATATTAAATATATTTATTTAATATTATTAATACTATTTAATAATAATAAATAAATATTTAATGTTAATAATATTATAATATTTATGAATATTTAATAATATTATATAGTATTAATAATAAATAATATTTAATATTAACAGTAAAAGTATTAACATTTATTTATTCTAATTAATTTTAAAACAAATATCATATGATGTATAAATATCATATGATAATAATATTATACGCTAAATTGTCGCGTCTTCAATGAAGCACATGTTCACGTTCGACAGCGCTGTTAATACCTTAACCTACCGCAACCTAGCATAACCAAAAACTGTTTGCTGTCGCCGGGTAAATATCCTCGTGTTGTCGCGTCATCGCGTCGTGTAATAACGTGTATCTTTCTTTAATCGAGTGATTTTTAATTGCCAACAGTGATTATTCGACAGTGATTGATAGTGATTAGTGATAGAGTCATTGGTAAATTCCTCGTCTTATCGAGTGAGTGAATGAATGTGATTATGTTGAAGTTTATAAAAGAATATGGTTTATAAAAGAAAAAAGAATTTTCGATTAATTATTTAATGTGGATCTCTGTCCTTTAAAATGTGATATCTACGTTCAATTTGAGTGAAAGTACGATCTATTGGAAAATTCATTTCCCAAGAAATTACAGCAATACATCGAACAAGGTAATTATAACTATTCTTTGGTGTTGTGTGAAAACAAATTTCGGGATGTTAAATAAACGGTGTTAGAGAAAATTAGCGAAAGAGAGGGGTTTTTAGTGGGTAGGGAGTACCGAGTTGGTAATTCGACTTGGTACTCGAGTCCCACGTAACTCACCGGATCGCCCGGTGAGTATGCATAAAATACATTTTTCCCTCTCTCGTAAAAAAAAAAAAAACGGTATAATATAAAAAATAATTAAAGTGAAAATGTGTAACAATAAAAAGTAAATAATAATTTTAGTAAAAGTAATAATAACTTCGAATAAGCAAATGAGAGAGACAGAGAGTGAGGTGCAGAGAGAGAGAAAGGGAGAGAAAGAATGAAAATTATGTATTCGCATGTGTGTGTATGTAGCGACCAGCTGATCGCAGCGATTGCCCCGCGTAAGCACCCGCGTCTGACGGTGAATCGCGTCACCCTTGCCTGCCTCTTGTATCCGACCCGTTATAAGTTAATTACTTCTTTTAATAATTCGAAAACTAAGCGTCGGACGAAATTTTGCCAAAGGAAAAATCGTCTTAGAATTGAAAATGTGTCATTCACGGACAATATACTTATTTTGAATCACCCTGTATATATATATATATATATATATGTATATATATACACTACTCAAAAGAAAATAGGGAACACTTTTTGTATACCGAGAAATGGGCTATTTTCAAACGATTGTAACTCAGCGAAAAATGATCATACAAAAATAAAAAAAAAAGCGTTTTGAAGCTTAAAGTTTCAACTTTAACGTACAATCGATAGTTTTTAAAGATCTTTTTATGTTTTCTCTACTCCTTAAAAAGGACACACCGTTTTTTTCCTTAAAATTACGTATTTTTGTCGCTCTATAGCTAGATAAGAAAAATTCTTTCGATAAATCCAACTCAATTTCCAAAAAGTATGATATTTTCTCTACAAAATGTTTTTTTTAAAACTTTCTTACGATTTTTTTTGGCTGAGTTACATGATTTTGAAGCTAAACCTGTGTTTTTCAGAGCAATTATCGTTACTCGGCGAAAAATCATCGACATTTTTAAAAATAGCATTTTTAAGCATGAAGCTTCAGCTTTAACGCGCTATCGATAATTTTAAAAAATTTCTTCATCTTTTTAGTACTATGCCCTAAGAAAGAAAGACTGTTTTTTCCTTAAAATTACACATTTTCGAGTTGCTATAAAAATTTTTTCTTAAAAAATTTAGATCAATCTCCGTAAAAATAACTTTTTTCTACAAAATTCTTTTTTTAAAAACTTATTTACGATTTTTTTCGGCCGAGTTACATATCTTTAAAAACAACTTTAAATTTTATTAAAAAATGACGTTTACCGCCGGCATTAGCGTTACCCAATGTGCACCACGTGGAGGTCGAGTTTTGCACATCATGTGTGTGTGTGTGCGTGTGTGTGTGTCACACAGCAGAGATAAGGACCCCGCAGTTCGTCACTTCTGCAGTATTTAAAGACTCCAAACCCTCTCTGCTGTATGTGTGTGTGTGTTTAATATTGTATTACCTTCTCTCTGCTCAATTACAGCTTGTAATCGCTCTCGCATGTTTATGCATCTTCGAATTAATTCCTGCGGAATTTCGTTCCAAATTTGTTTCAAAATTTCCGCTAAGTCATTGAAATTTTGCGACTGTTGTTCTCGACGTCTTCATCGTCGTTCCATCTCGTCCCATATATGCTCAATTGGATTTAAGTCCGGGCTGTTTGCGAGATGGTCCAGCAACGTAATGTTGTGTTCTTGAAGAAAACGGCGAGTTATGTTCGTCATTTTCTTCAAGAACACAACATTACGTTGCTGGACCATCTCGCAAACAGCCCGGACTTAAATCCAATTGAGCATATATGGGACGAGATGGAACGACGATTAAGACGTCGAGAACAACAGTCGCAAAATTTCAATGACTTAGCGGAAATTTTGAAACAAATTTGGAACGAAATTCCGCAGGAATTAATTCGGAGATGCATAAACATGCGAGAGCGATTACAAGCTGTAATTAAGCAGAAAGGAAGCAATACACAATACTAAACACACACACACACACACACACACACACACACACACACACACACACACACATATACAGCAGAGAGGGTTTGGAGTCGTTAAATACTGCAGAAGTGACGAACTGCGGGGTCCTTATCTCTGCTGTGTGACACACACATACACACGCACACACACACGATGTGCAACCTCCGGTTGAAATAGCATTTTCAATTAAAAATAGCATTTTCAAGCATGAAGCTGAAGCTTGCTATTTTTAAAAATGTCGTACGATGATTTTTTGTCGAGTAACGATAATTGTTTTGAAAAATACAGGTTTAGCTTCAAAGTCATGTAACTCAGCCAAAAAATCATAGGAAAGTTTTAAAAAAACATTTTGTAGAGAAAACGTCATGCTTTTTGGAAATTGAGTTGGATTTATCGAGAGAATTTTTTTTATCTAGCTATAGAGCGTCAAAAATACGTAATTTTAAGGAAAAAAACGGTGTGTCCTTTTTTAGGGCATAGTAGTGAAAACATAAAAAGATCTTTAAAAACTATCGATTGTACGATAAAGTTGAAATTTTGAGCTTCAAAACACTTTTCTTAAAATTTTTGTACTATCATTTTTCGCTGAGTTCCCAATCAGCAGACAATGTTTTTAAAAATGTTTTTTAAAATGTTTGAAAAATGTTTTTAAAAACATTTTTAAAAACATTTAAATCATGGGTTAAGTCCCCTTTTATTCATTACAAAAATATTTATTTTAACATTTGAAAAAATGTTTCGTTAATATTTGATAAATATTTATTTTAAAACGGTTGAATATATATTTTTAACGTTTAGAAAACGTATATTTATTATTAAATAAATGTATTTAAAATGTTTTTTTCAATAATTTAGAAATACATATTTAACGTTGAAAAAATATTGTTTTATATAGGTTTATTCTATAATCTATTGTATAATATAAATAAAATTTACCCCTGATATACATGCTAACTTAAATTTTTATTGTTTAATATTAATACAATGAGTTTTGGCAGCAATAAAATGGTTCATTATAAAATTGTACAATACAAAATATAGATTCTATATTGCTAATAATGTTAATGCTATATCAAATCTACAAATACACATTTTAAATTTTAAGCGAATGATATAAAATTATAAAATGTTAACAATATTAAATATATATCTTGATACATAAACAAACTAATAAAGATTATTTAACAAGAGTTATTTGTACATTTAAGTTATAAATTTAACGTATTTAATAAGAAATTAATTTTTTTTTCTTTTTTAATAAAATAACACCAGTCAGGAAATGAAAACTGAACACAAACATAAAAGAAAAAGAAAAATATATAATACTGTAACAAAAGTGACTTATCTTTGATCATATGCAATATTAGCTATCCTTATAATCGTAACTCATTGTTACTCGTCTTCATTATATATCTTTTTTATTGAAATTATATATCTTTTTTATTGAATTATTTTCTTAAAGATACTTAATTCATTATCTTCGTCATATACATTTTCTTCGTTATTGTCAGTTTTCATCTCATCTTCACTTGTAGTGCTGACATCAGTTGCAAATTTATTATTGTTCATGTCATCTTGATGCCTGTCTTGATGCCTGTTATTAAAAATACATCAATATTAATAAACAATGTTAACAGATAAATTTTGTTCATGTAGGGACAGATGCTTTGTCATATGAATTTAAATGCATATCAGGACAATATATGGAAAATGTACATGTAGTACATCCTCTAATATAGATATATCCAGATAGCCAAATGCAATGAACTTACGTTGAACTCACATGAATTCATGTGAGTTCAACGTAACAGACATAATGCTGTCTCACCTTGTCTCTAGTTTGTTAAAATTAGTTGCTTCAAGAATTATTGGCAACATGAGAGCAACCTCATTGCATTTGGCTATCTGGATATATCTATATTATGTTATAGATATGTATCAAATATGTATTATTTTAAATGTATCTGATATGTAAATGATATATTCAGTATTGCTGACATAAAGCCAAATCATAGTAATATATTGTGGTTTGCTGGGATGTAGTATTATATTGAGTATTACCTTATTGGCAAATGTAGAACACTTCAAAAATAGAAAATAGTAATCACGAATTAAGGCACAAAGAACTCGTGCACTGTCGTGCAGCCAGTTTTAACGTTAGGTTAACGCGCACTATGATCGTGCCACGTAATGGCGCGACGACTCACACAAACCAATCAGAGATAACCACATGTATTAATGCGCGAGAGCATTCTGCGCTCGAAACAATGGCTGCGTTCACGCATGCGCGCATTTATCTATAGTATACGTTACGCATACTATAAATAAATGCGCGCATATACGTGAAACGGAACGCAGCCAATTAATATTCACCATCATCAAATATAAAATATTTTTATAATCATAATTAAATTTCCTGCAAAGACACAACAGTAGTCAAAAGACACAACAGTAGTGTCTTGTGCTAAGTTCATGCAAACAACAATAATAAGACGCGTTTTATATTGTATTAGTATTAAACAATAAAAATTTAAGTTAGCATGTATATCAGGAGTAAATTTTATTTATATTATAGAATAAACCTATATAAAACAATATTTTTTCAACGTTAAATATGTATTTCTTAATGATTGAAAAAACATTTTAAATACATTTATTTAATAATAAATATACGTTTTCTAAACGTTAAAAATATATATTCAACCGTTATAAAATAAATATCAAATATTAATAAAACATTTTTTCAAATGTTAAAATAAATATTTTTGTAATGAATAAAAGGAGACTTAACTCCATGATTTTCAACATTTTTCAAACATTTTTAAAAATATTTTTAAAAACATTGTCTGCTGATTGGATTATTGTTGTTTGTATATAATAATGATTTTAAAAAATATTTATGTAATGTTCATTTAATTTCTATTTCATATTAATTATGCCAAATATAAATAAATATTAAATTAATGTTTAATAACTGTTAAATAAATATTTTAATAAATTATATTATATTTGGCATAATTAACATAAAATAGAAATTAAATAAGCATTACATAAATATTTTTTAAAATTATTATTGAAAACAAAAAATAATGTTAATGTAAATGTAAAAATATATATTAAATAAACATAACATTATTATTTTCTCTAAATTGCTATTTTAAACGAACGTTTCATAAAAAATAAATATTAAATAAACATTAAATAAATATTATATTTGTAATAAATTGTAGAAATGTACAATTAATGAATAATAAATATTAAAAATATATTTAAAAAACATTCTCTGCTGGTTGGGTTACAATGGTTTGAAAATAGTCCATTTTTCGGTATACAAAAAGTGTTCCCTATTTTCTTTTGAGTAGTGTATATATATGCACAATATATATATATATATATATATATATATATATATATATATAATATATATATACATGTATAGCATAATATTCAATGAAAAATAGGAAATTCTATTTAAAGAAAAGTTGATCTCCATATAATCTAGGCATATAGACCAAATCAATGGTATTATCTTATGTTTCCCTTGAAGTAATAAAACTTTTATATGTAACATTTCTTGCTTACTTTATAAGATAACAGTCTGGAACAATTAAAATAAAATACCCTGTATATACAGGATATTCCATTTTTATTTTCGGATCAAATACCTTGATATCTCAGTATTTTAGAAAAAAATGTTTCAGACAATAGTTATATGGCTTTAAGGGGAACATAATGATAGACATAATAATTTAATTTTGGGTAGTCATTCGAAGGTCACTTTTAATATTTTTTAAATGAACTCTTATTTTTAATTGCATATTCTTGTAGCTTACCTCGAAAGCTTTTCAATAATTAAGTACTTTTTGTTTCGCAATTTGCAAGTTATAACGCTTGAAAATTATTATACAATACCATTGACACTAGCATTATTTAAAGTATATCGCATGGAAGTGCACAGGCAGATTTACATTTTTGTTTATGTGCGTACATGCATGAATTCATGCCTGTGTATATGTATGTGTATCTGTGTGTGTGTTTGTGTGTCAAGTTACACATGAATAAGTTTTTATCAAAATGCATGTATTTATATGTATGTATATACTTTGGTAATTAATATCATTTATTTTTATATTTCTATATTATATATTTTAATGCAAATTATAGAATGTTCCACGGAAAATTGTTCAAATTAATTAGTTCTCATTTTTCAAACACACATAAAAAGAATAAGAGAAATAAAAGATTTTCTAATAGAAGACAATTTTGTGACAGTTTTAATTAAATAGACTAAAGATCTCAATCGGAGATATTTTTATTATTTAATAAATATTTATAAAACATCAAAAATTGAGAATCTAAATGACATTTTTGAAGCGCGCATTGTCAGAACTGAAACAGAAATCAAATTTCCTTCAGAAATTATAGAAAACTTTATAATAAAAGATCAAATCTTTTTAATTACAATTAACACAAATTTTATAAATAGTCCAAATGATAAATTAATAATAATCAAAAAGAAGGTTATTTTAGACCAAACAAAGCGCAGGTGGTAATGCGCGACAAAAAATTTTTTTCAATAATTTTTTATAAATTTAATAATTCTTACAAACGTTTCGGTCCCTTTCGAATCCTCTTCAGTGTGACACAATAATATTCATGTCAGATATAAAAGATATGTCAGATACAAAAATAAATAAATGAAAATTACTGTACAGGTCGAAGGATAAGATTGTAAAAATAAATACAGTCAAACAAAAGAAATACCGTTAAGAATTTAAAATAAAAGCAGAATAAAATGTAAAAACCGCGGCGCAATACAATATCTATTGTTTTCAAAAACGCTGTTACCTAACAATCCTCATCGTCCCACGCAACTTATAATCGCCCGCCTTTAAAAATCATTGATGTAATTGTTCCCACGAAAATATTGGCCACCAAACTTATTGAAAACACACCCCATCGAAATCTATCCAATCTGATGCTTTTCCCAAAGAACGCACGTTAGAGAAAAGGATCCCATGCAGTCAATGCTCAAGCGACAATCCTATGGCAAACCAATGGTAAAATATCTATAAAGGAGGGTGAGGGGGGCGGCGGAAGGAAATGATAATTTTATTTAAAAAAAACACAATCATGAAATTGAAATTGAGAATTGAAAATGGAATTAAGACATAAAAATATTGTAATTTTGAGTTTGTTGTCCGTCTTTTGTTTTTACAATGCCTTATATAAAAAATATTACGGACAGGTTCTCTTTTGTGGCAAAATCGACAAATAAATCAATGGCGTACGTGATCCCAAATAAATTAAATAAAATCATTAAAAAACACAAGGATCTTATACCTATTTACAATTGCAGTAACGTAGTTTACAAAATTAATTGCAAGGAATGTGATGCATCATATGTGGGGCAAACCAGCAGGCAACTTATGATGAGAATTAAGGAGCATCGCCTTAACATAAATAGATCTTCGTCGTTAACTGCAATTTCTGAGCATTGATTAGAGGAACATGATTGATTAGAGGGACATGAATTCGATTGGGAGAACATACGAGTCTTGGATAGAGAGCCGATGTTTAAAAGGAGGATGATTTCAGAAATAGTTCATATACAACAGCAAATGAAACTATCCCATTTTAAGGAAGTGTGAGTCGAAGCACCTCTTTCGGTATTAAAGTTTAACTCCCTTTAAGATTACGCTTCTGTGGCTCTCCTCGTTTTTGTTATATTTCTGTCTCCTAACAGTTTGTTGTTAGCTTCGAGTCTATTATCACGCATTTGAAATTCAATTCTGTACAACGTAATTTCTGTTTTACCTTTCAACTTTTCTGTAAGATAATTCTTTTTCCGTTGTTAGTTTTCTATTAATTAATTTACTCGAAATTTCAATATTTTCATGGTTTAATTCCATTTTCAATTCTCAGTTTCAATTTCTTGATTGTGTTCTTTTTTAATAAAATTATCATTTTTCCCTCCCCCCCTTAACAAATATTTTATCATTGATTTGCCATAGGACTGTCGCATTGATTGCACGGGATCCTTTTCTTTAACGTGCGTTCTTTGGGAAAAGCGTCAGATTGGATGGATTTCGATGGGGTGTGTTTGAGCGTGAGTTTGATGGTCAACGTTTTCGTGGGAACAATTACATCAATGATTTTTAAAGGTGGACGGTAAGTTGCGTAGGATGGTGAGGATTGTTAGGTAACATTGTAGCGTTTTTGAAAACAATGGATATTGTATTGCGTCACGGTTTTTGCGTTTTATTCTGCTTTTATTTTAAATTCTTAACAGTATTTCTTTTGTTTGACTGAGTTTATTTTTACAATTTTATCCTTCGACCTGTACAGTAATCTTCATTTATTTATTTTTGTATCTCTTTTATATCTGATATGAATATTATTGTGTCACACTGAGGAAGGTTCAAAAGGGACCGAAACGTTTGTAAGAATTATTGAATTTATAAAGAATTATTGAAAACAATTTTTTGTCATCACATTTTTGTATTACCACCTGCGTTTTGCTTGGTCTAAAATAATCTTCTTTTTGATTATTATTGACTTTATACGATATTATATTTTTTGAGATGGCATTAATTATGAAAGAAACTTCTTATACAATACTTATACTTCTTATATAATACTTATTCGTTTTAGAAATGTTTCTAAATAACTAAAATATTTTATAATCTGTTTTTAGAAACATTTTTTTTGGGTTTCACTTTAAAAAAATTGAAAAAATGGTTGAAGAAATGTTTTCATTTACGAAAAAAAGTTTGTTCTTTCAAGGAATTAATAAAATAACATATTTACATTTACAGAGTATCTGATGTAATATTTCCCATCAAAAAACACAAATAGATATCGTTAAACTGAATTAAAAAGTCTTATACTATTTTGTAAACAGCCATGTAAAATTTCGAGATATTTATTAGAAAGATTGATTAAAGAACAATTGTAAAGGCGAAAGCCATAAAACTGTAACTGGATACTAGGTGAAGCAGTGAGGGAAGGATTCATATTATCGTATCCTAGAGCATTCTACTTATTGCTTCACCGCGCGTCTAAAATCAGGTTATAGTGGGATGGCTCTCGTCACCGCGCGCTTCTACTCACACAGATTAATCTTTTTTTATTAATTAATTTTTAATTACTCCCAAGATCGAAAAACGGTAGAGGACTCTCCTACTGAGTCCTAACCCGTTCTACTTACATATGAAAGATTCGATTATTACTTTGTTTATTAAAAAAATAAAAATTATAATTTAAAAAAAAATCTATAACCTGATCTTTCCACACGGTAAAACTGTGGGCGGGGCGTTCATCAAATGTGTAGCTATAAATAATACCGAAGTGCCGCGCGTCGTCATCGTGTTTTGAAGAACGCCCCACTTAGCTCCTGCTCTAGTTGCACACGAGAAGTTCGGCGAATTATTACTGAATATTTTGTATATATTTTTACCACAGTTTCAAAGCACTATATATTTGTCCTTTCTTATAAGAATTTATTAAAACTTAAAAACACTTATTAAGATGTTAACATTAGCGTAACTCAAAGTGTAGTCACATAGAGATTGAATAGTTGAGCTATACACTTCTTTGTGTACATGTATACAGGGTGTCCGTCAATTTTTGATCTTGACGAAATAAAGAAGTAGATTGGCTCAAATTAAGAAGAAATGACCTGTATTGTTTTGTGATTGTCGCAATAATTAACGAAAAATTAAATAAAAAAGATCGGCCAATCTGCGTGAGTAGAAGCGCGCGGCGACGAGAGTCGTCCCACTGTAATCTGATACTAGGAGCGCGGCGAAGCGGTGGGCGGATCGCTCTCCGAGACATGATGATGGTTTGCGATATATCGCAATATCGTGCCAAAAAATGATCCTTTTAGTGGCGAGAAAATGATGTGCTATCATTTCCACACCACTTTGCGGTAGATAGCATGGTGCGCTTTTTTTATAGTAGTTTCCCCCATAGGCCTATTCCACTATCAATTTGAAAATTATTCAAAATGCCATTACTATACGCTGAATGTATCTTAAATGTAAAAAATTGATGGTGACAGTACCATTACAAAAATTGATCCGTGATTAAAAATTCCTCGATAAAATGTATTGCACACGTTGATAATATCTTGATAAAATGCTTCAAAAATCCTTTCTTTATCTCGTACACGAAGGCGCACTGCTGGACCGGTTATCTCGATATTATGCATGACACCCAATTTCACATAATTATTGCACAACACGTAAAATTTGTACGGGTCACTTGGTTTTCGTGCACGCCCGGGAAATGATTCCATGTAAATTGTGGCCGCACGATAAGTATTTTCTCCCGCTAGTCCGTATGCCACAATCATATCCGTATATTCCTGTAGAGTATACTTCATTTTCACTGTTAAATTTACTACGCGAACACGAGATTTTTATTAAAACGTCTTAGCTCTCGCACGCTGTTACCAGACTGCATACGCTAGCAATACGCAACTACAGCTAAGCGGACATGTAAGTATAAGCGTACGTGTGAATTCGACGCTTGTGCACTATGATTACACTCACATGTCCGCTCAGCTGTAGTTACGTGCTGCAGTCTGCATCCCATACGCTTGTAAATAGATAAGTCGTAACATTGTAAATATCTTTGTATACTTGGCGACAACTATTTCACTCATCTCGAAATGATTATTCTCGTTAACGATCATTTTCGCGTCCGCAAATCAATGAAGCTCTGAACTGTACGCAGTACAGTGACGCATTTCGCGATGATCGTTTCCGTGACAGTTTCAAATAAAGTTCCATAAAGTGCATATCTTCCATTATTCTGAAATTTTACATATTAATGTAATGTATTTCGATATGCTCATTATGAATATACCAACGAATATTGGCGACAAGGTCATCTTCAAGATTAAAACGAGGAAACAATTGTTTATTTGTACATTTTTTAAAAATAAATATTGATTTGCGATTGAACAAGTGAGTGAGAGAACACGCGAGAAAGAGGGAGCACACGATTAATGATAATTCGTATATTTAACCGAACTGATTAGTCTTGCACTAAACTTCCGAGCAGTGTCCGGTCATGATTCACTTGCGCGATTGGCAAGGATTCATCAGTCCGTGTACGAGTAACGCTGATTGAGAATGTTCAATCGATCGTAACGGATAGCTCGATTCCGGCTCTCTAGGTCGACCATTGTGTTATATTAAATACACGATGTCCGAACTTCACACACGATTCTGCCTTTGCACTGCAGAATGCGGTAATTAACAATAATCAGCAGTTGATCTTATGTTAATTAGAGATATTGGAAGACTTTCGCTCAGATGCTCGTCTCAACAGTCTCTAGCTGCCGGAGCCTTAGACTTTCGGGGGTGCGATATGGTTTCGCGAACATTCGATCATCAAAGTCAATCATCGACATGCAGGATCACGCGATCCTTTGATTTTCTTATGAGTCTAGAATCATACGTGTCGCAATGTTATATTTAACACGTACTTGAGAGAATGCAGAGCGGTGTGGAATAAGATAAGTTTGAAGGGGCGCACTAGAATGGTACCGATATCGATTTAGAGCGCGATCGCGCTAGTCCGTCGCTCGAGAGATTGCCGCGATCATGTGAGGGGCGCGTGTTTACATACCTGACGCGCTACATTACGAAAATATCTGAACAATACATTATTACTGTAAAAGCAATCCTTGTCGCCAATTCGTATTAGTATATAAAATTTCAAAATAATTGGAAATAACTTTTCGGAACCTGCAGTTTCTTTTTATTCACCGCACTCTGTTTCTGTAAACTATACATAGGGCTATAGATACATACTATGGGCTATGATTAATATTGCTCGCCAATGTGTTATAATTGAAAGTGTCTATTAATGTTCTATTAACGAATTTTCCTATGTATCATATCTTTTTGGAATAATTCCAGTGATCGCGGAATATTCCCATAGTATGTTTGTATTTACACTTAATGTCTTCATTAATTGTATTTGTATTTGATATAAATACGCTTAAGAATTAAGTGATGGTTCGGAGAAAATTGGAAGACTTATTTGAACTGATCGAGGAAATGGAGTTCTAGATGAAAATATGGTAGCTTGATCATACTCATCAATGAGCCTCTTTGGGAGGAGAGGAAATACATTATTACAATATATATATAAAATTAGGAATACATAATTGTTTCGAAAAAAAAGGAGTTTGCAATTAACAATTACATTTTTTTTAAAACAATTATGCGTTTTCTTTACACCAATTGATTCTTCTCATTATTTTGTACATAAAAGTATTAAGATAAGATAATCGAAAAATGAATATTTTACAAGATATTTTACGATTTATGTAAAATTAAGAAATTATTTCAAGCCTCATAACTCGAAAAGTCAATGAAGAAATACTTTATTATAATGTTTTGGAAAGCTCTTAAAGCAAGCTACACGAATATGCAATAAAAATAGGGAGTTTTATTTAAGAAATTGACGGTGACCTTCACGTGGCCTTCAAATGACTCTTCAAGGTCAAATCATTGGCCATCTGATGGCCCTCTTCAAGCCATACAACTGTGGTTGGAAACATTTTTCTCAGAAATGTTTCGTTTTCGAGATATTTGACCGTTTTCATACTTTTTTAACACTCTGTATATCTGAATAAGTTAGTTTGTTGAAAAATAATAGGTAGATAGATTTATTTCTTGCTTTTCAGCATTGAATAGGGTTTTACATAGAATATACATGTATATTACACAGAGAGACTTTATAATATTTTATATAAAAATATACATACTTATACAATGTTGTTTCATCCTAAATAATTTTAATTACTTCTAGATTGTCTTTGACAACTTCTTTGGCTTTATTCTCTTTTCTTAAATCTTAGAATTTTCTTCATCCAATTGATTCTGTTTTCTCCTAAAATGACCCCGCACTTTTTATAAGAAAAAACCGGTTTCAGTCAAATTGGCTCAATTTTGATTATATTGTAGATTTTGGTCTCCTGAACAAGAATTTCTATGTATCGGACCCCGTTTTCAAGTTTTGGTGTTAAAGCAATTTGAACCCAGTGCAAGAGAGCTTGTCAAGAATTCCTATTATATTGACTTCCAAATGTGTATGTATGGATCGTGTGTGTGTGTGTGCGTGTGCGTGTGTGTGTGTGTGTGTGTGTGTGTGCGTGTGTGTGTGTGTGTGTGTGTGTGTGTACGTGTGCGCTCGCGCGCGCGTGTCAGTATTTAATCCTCTGAATAAAAGTCCTAATGAGCTCACAAACTTGCAGTTCTTCATGTTTTAGAATTAGATCATTTTGAACGCAAAATAAGGCCGTCAAGAATTACTGCTTCACATTTTCTTAATCGTATATATCAATATGAGGTGCATGCACGCGTGTGTGTATGCCTTGTGTGTGAAGTCTCTTTCTTGTAGACACTATTATTTTTAATGTGATAGTGAACCTAAAAGAATATGCCACCGGCATTTGCATTACTCAAGGTGTGTCTCGTGGAGGTTGCGGTAAGACTTTCACCTCTTTGTCAGTCAGTCTTATGGATCATTTAACCAATAAAGTCAATCTACTCAATCAGTCAGTTAGCCAGTCAGTTATTCAGTTTCCATATACTCTACATCAACAATTATGTTTGCATCATTTTGTTCGTTTCTGTGAGTTGCGTCCAAAATGTAGTTGAGCATAGCTATAATAGGATATTTGATTATTTATTGATGGCGTAACCTAAGAACCATAAGACACTCGCCATGTGATCGCAACATCCTAAGGTTCTAGTGCCTGCTTTGCATATACAGTAATACTCAAAAATTGATCCTGATTCATTTAGCTCGTCCGCATTGTCATTATTATCGGATATGTTATCCATAATTGGTACCTCACAGCATTACGGAATCTTGAATTTATTTTGATTCGAATAAATTCTGATTCATTTCTGCCCTCGTCAAACTCAAATACTTTCGTACCGTTATGATCTATTTTATTCTGTATATAGAAATGCTAGTTTGAGTTGATATACACCTACGGTTAGGCGTTTTAATTGATCAGTGTCAAGTCTTGGAAATTCCGGAACATGATTTTTGTTCAGTAATGTCCACATAGCATTTTTACGAGTCAGGTTTTCTTGTTCAACTCTAGCTTGAACGATATTCACTTCATTCACTCGCTCTTTTATGTGCTAATTCTGTTTTTCCTTCTATTTGAATCAGATCATGATAACGATTTATTATTGCCCTCCAGCAATGAGATAAAAATCTCGTAGGTGAAATACATGAGCTTTGTGGATAATTCCGTCAAGGAACTTGAAAATAGACTTAATATGACCATTGCGGGCTTCAACAATCCACCTCTGTATTGTAACTAAACGTGCTGCATTTGCCATCCCGATTGAAAGCTGACGATCACCTTTTCGAAGAAATGCAGGCAGTTCACACGCGTAACCATGATCATTTAGAAATGATATTACATCACGATAACCGCAATTAATAAGAAATATGTCCCTTTCTTCGAAATCATTAATTCAGCATTCAGATCCCTCTGAAATTCATTTTTAAGAATAGGGGCGTCATTGTTTTTGTCATCTGAAAAATATAGTCTATGTGTATCTAAAATATAGTTAATAACAACGTTAATAACAACCATTAGGATAGGCTTAACCAAATGGCGTACAGAATAAGATCTTTGTGTACAGAATAAGATTGTCTTAGATATTTGTAATTACTAGATTTTTCAATGTAGCTATATGTTTCATCAACTATAACAATAGCCTTGTGTATATTAGGTTCATTATTGTACAATTCATTTGCAAATTCTGTTAAGTGTCTTGCAAAATTTTTGACGGGTGATAGAATTTAGTCCAATATTTTGAGGCACAAAACGTAACATTAAAGACCTTCGAACTATATTTATAACTATACTAACAGCTTGTCTACTAGAATAGCCGAAAAGGATTTTTAAAAATTCATCTGATAGATCTTGACGGAATTTACATAAGAATGTCAATAAATCCTTTTTTTTAACAATCCTTTGATTAATATCTTGAACAGGATCGCAGTATGCAAATAATTTCTTCAAATTGCGCCTTGGTGATAGAAATCAATGTTTTAAAATCTTCATCTGAAATAGTATCTAGATTTATGTGTGCCCAATTATTTTTGTTTGCTACTGCTGTATCGCGTAATGAAATTATTTGCGTATAAGAAATTACGCATTTCAAAACCTTTTAGCCGTATAGGTCTGTTGATAGTCTGCTAATCCTCTTATACAGGATTTTTAGCAAGAAACTTTTATCGTCCAAATGTTGTTGACATATTCGCGCTGAATCAGGAACGTAAATAGTATCAATGAATAATGATTTTGAATTCTAGCTTCTATAAAAAGACGATGTAATTTCAATAGTACATTGTTACAAATCATGCAAGAATGTGAGGATGTTTATTTGAAAACATTTACCGGAAACACTCAGATCTTCTGCTAATGCTTCTATCTCTCTGCATTTCTGGAAGGCCTCGTCTAACTCTTCGTTCCAAGTAACTGATGATTTCTTTTTAATCTTCGGACCATTGAGTACGTCGTTTAATAATACTTGTTCCTTTGCAGCGTCGGGGATGAATTTACGATAGAAATTCAGTGTTCCCAAGAATTGGCGTAATTGTTGTATGTTCTGCGGTTTAGGAAAGCTTTTTATTGCTTTGATTCTGTCTGGCGGGGGTCGTGTCCCTTTCTCTGAAACTTCGTATCCTAGGAAGAGTACTTGTCTAGCTCCGAAGATGCATTTGATGGGGTTTAGTAAAATGCCGTTTTCTTCCAATCGTTTGAAGAGTTTGTGTAGATGTTCTTCATGTTCCTCTTCATTGCTGGAGGCCACTAAGATGTCATCAATGTAGGCGTAACAGAATTCCAAGTCGCTCGTAATTTCGTTTATGAAGCGTTGGAACGTCTGTGCCGCATTACGTAAACCGAACGGCATGTATCGGAATTCAAAGAGACCGAAGGGAGTAGTAATTGCCGTTTTTGGTATATCGTTTGGATGCACAGGAATTTGATTATATGCCCGAACTAGGTCCAATGTTGAGAAAATCTTTTTGTTATGGAGAGTCTGCGAGAAATCTTCTATATGCGGAATCGGGTAGCGGTCTGGTACTGTCCTTGCATTAAGGCCTCTGTAGTCTCCGCACGGTCTCCATGCGTTTTCCTTCTTCTGAACCATGTGTAGAGGGACTGACCAAGTGCTTTTTGATGCCTGTATAACTCCCTCTCGTAGTAGGAGGTTGATCTCTGCTTTTGCTGCTTTTAGTTTATTCGGATCTAACCGACGAGGGCGGCATGCCTCCGGTGGTCCCTCTGTGGTTACGATATGGTGCACGGTGGAGTGTTTGATGGTTCGTGCTTTAGTTGTAGCTCTTGTAATCTTGGGAAATTCTGCGAGGATGCGATGGTACTTATTTTCGATTGCCAGTACCTTTACTGATTCAATGGATCCTGTTTCTGCCGTGCCCTTGATGTGTAGCTTTGTTTTCCCGTCCACCAGTACTCCTTTTAAATCTGGCAGAAGGTGGTAGTAGCTTAGGAAATCTGCTCCGATAATGGGTGATGTGACGTTTGCTATGACGAATCGCCATGGGAATGAACGTCGTAGTCCTCGGTTTGGCTGTAGCGTGATCCATCCGTATGTAGTGATCAGAGAACCATTTGCTGCGAATAACTCATAATTCGTTGGCAATGTGCGTCCTGTCATCGAGCGGGGATATACGCTTACGTCGGAGCCTGTGTCTACGAGGAAACGTTCCTTGGTTGTTTGACATGTTACATGGAGGCGGCGGGGTCTTGGAGCGGAGCCACTGGCCGCCATTAGTGGCTGCCCTGGTCTTTTTCCGAGTCCTTGTAAGTGCATGGCTGTGTGCATTTTTTAGCTTTTTCGCCGAATCTATTATGGTAGAAGCAGTAATTTTTATTATACTCTTTGTTTGTGGCTTGATTTCGGCTTCGGCTTCGGTTTTGGCTCCTCCTGTCCCCAATCTTTTTCCCTCGCTCTTGAAAGGCGTGTGTTCAGGGTTGCTACCTATTTTGCTAATGCTTGAATCTGTTTTTCCAATGTTGGGTTAGGTCCTTTTTTTTGTTTGGGGGCATTAGTTAACGCTACGATGGCCCTTGATGACATTTCGTGGATGCGGTCGGCTTGTTCGGCTACTTCGGTTAGGCGATCCTCAGTGCGGGTTGCGAGAATCATTTGCATTTGATTGGGAAGTCTATCAAACCACAGTGTTCTTAAAAGAGAATCAGGCACGTTTTCCCCTGCTAATGTGCGCAGGTGTCGTAAAAATTGTGAGGGTTTGCGATCGCCGATTTCTTCGAGCTCTAGTAACTGCTGCGTTCGCTGTTCCTGAGAAATTGACATTCGCTGAATGAGAGCTCTTTTTAAGGTTTCGTATTTGTCCGCTTCGGGGGCTTGCGTAATTATATCTTTAACTTCTTTTATTTGGCGTGAATCCAATTGGGAGAGAACATAGGAGTATTTTGTACAGTCCTGTGTTATGCCGCTGAGTACGAATTGTCCCTCTAGTTGTGCGAACCATAATTCTGGCTTGTCGCTCCAGAAAGGGGGAATCTTAACTGCTACTTTATGAACGATTTCTCTTGCTTCGTTTTCCATCTTACTACAGTGTGTGTCGGGATCACCAATTTGTAGGGAACTGCAGGGAATGTAACAGGTTCTTACTTAATAACCACACGGTGGGAACGATAAAAATAACATTTATTTAATGTTCGTACATGAGCTTATATCTGTGATCACGTTTATATGGGGAGTCACGCCTGGCGTATGCATATCGCTCCGGGGATCGGGTCTGCGTCCCGGCGTTTCGGACTCGGTATCGGATGGACTCCTCTCGGTTTGCGTCTGTCTGAGTAAACACGTCTTTCGTGTTTGCTGTAGTCTGCGTGGCCGTGGACTTAGTGGTTGCCTGAGCCTGAGCGTTGGACACTCATGGGCCCCGTGGAGATGGTAGCTCTGGTGAAATACGGGGCGAAGTGTACCAAGATATTGCAGGGACTTGTACTGGCCCTGATGAGACCGGAGGTGGTAGCGGTGTGGTTGGCCTTGGTCGGAGGACTGCCTTGGGCCTTTCGCAGGTCCTTTTCATGTCACGTGAATGAAAGGCGATGACACGGCCCGTCCTGGTTCGCCCTCCTGGATGCTTTATTTTCGATGTTAGAGAAGGGTAAAAGACCTTTCTCCTTTCCTGGTTAGGAGAGGCCGGGATGCGGACCCCGAGAATGATCTTTCGGGAGCGAGGTCTAAATTCCAGGGAGGCCTCTCCCGAGTGGGGGCTCCTGCTGGCCGAGGTGGCGGAGAGAGTGCCACAGGCGGTCCTGCCGTCGCCTCGTTACTCCGCCGGCCTGATAGCACCGAAGCTGGACGCGTCCTCTTCCGGACGGTGATCTCCTCTGAGAGAGGAGGTAGGTTCTCCGATGCCGCCGTGATGCTGTCGTGGTTGCTGCTCTTCTCGAATTCTTCTTTCTTCTCGTGGTGCTTATAAGCGATAGACGTGAGAGAGAGGAAAGAAATGTCTTGGCTCTGCGGAGATCCTCCTTATATTCGCCGCATGCTGTTTCTGATTTGCGGGAAAAGCACAGTTGGCGTGCGCCGCCTGGCGGAGGTACCCGGTACTAGGCGCGCAGCTTATAAGTAGCCGCCGCATGCCTGCGCGCTTGCGAGAAAGCCGAGTCGCCGCGTGCTCGCGTGCTTGCGAGAAAGCCGAGTCGCCGCGTGCTCGTGCGCTTGCGAGAAAGCAAAGTTGCCGCACGCCGAGTCAGTGTGCTATCGCGAAATGTCTCGTGTGCCGTGTACCGCCACACTCATATTCCTTCTATCTTCAGATCTATGTTTCATATATTAAAATACTCTTTACTAAGTGATTAAACACTCAGATCTTTCTCCTAAAATCTCCTACGATTTTTTTTGCTCTATTGCCCATACCTGCTTCATGGCATACATAATTTTTTTTAACTGTTTCTTTATGTCTTTCTGTTAAATTATTTCTTTGTAACATATAATCTAAATATTTAAAATAATCGACTTCCTCTATTGGGGATATATACCTTCTTTATCCAATGAATTCTCTTTTTTCTGGTGTCACTCTTCTTTCTTCGGTTCTTTGAAAAAGTATCATGAAGTATTGTCTCCGTTTCATCCCTGTAATACACTTAGAAATGTTAACTTCTTTCCTTCTTTCCATACTTATATATTTACATGCTTCTATCTCCGTTTTGATTTTTCAATTTTTTTTTCTTCTCCTTTTCTAAATTCTTCTTTTCTAGTTTTACATAATGTTTGCTATTACCTTCTTTTCATCCTATATTCTTTGAATAAGTTATTATTCTTTTTTGCTTTTCTAAGAAATCTTTAATTTTTTTTTCTTGAGTCTACATTCTTTGTTTCACTATTTCTTCTTCCCTAGCATCTTTTTTCATAATTACTTCTTTGTCTAGTGTCGCCAATTTTATCCCTTTCTTTAATTCCTTCTATTATTCTTCTAAATCTGTCCTTTCGAGTTTTCGAGTTTTTAAAATTTCTTTAAAATTCTTAATTCCTTCCTCTGTCTACATCTGTTGTTTGAAGTTTCTATCTTTAAAATCTTCTTCCTTTTTCAAAAGAAGTTGCCTTAAGTTTTCTGTTTGTATGTAAACACAGTTTGGTAAATGATCCGATTCCGTTTTTTCTTTGACTACTAAACTATGGATCTTATTCCTTTGTATTTTCAATTATCATGATGAGCATCTACGTAAGTTAATTCTTTCTCCTCGTCTCCTTCTATATTCCCGTTCAATATGTTCCAATCTCTTTTCTTTACTTCTTCTAACAATTTCTTGCTTTTTATGTTTATATACACGTTTAACTTCCTCCCACATACATCCCTATCTTTACTGGAGGAGATTAGCCACGACTCTTTCACGATTTGAAGCAGTTTAGAGCGATTGACACGGATGGATTCCTGATCCAGCCCGATCCTCCCACACATCCTATTCCTATCTTTTTCTGCTTTTTTCCTATTTCTTCTCTGTCGTCTCCCCAAATAATTGTTCGTTTCTGTCCTATTTTAGCATTAAAGTCCTCTCCTATTAAAAGATTTTGTTGGTTATCTTTCATTATTAAGTCTTTCTGATACTTCCTTCTTATTATATGCTGTTACGATTTTTCAAATATCTTTTCTTAATACTATTTTCTTTATTTGTACTCCTTCTGCCATTCCCTTGTTTTCACTCCTCTTTTTTCCTTAATACCCTTCCTTATTCGTGTGATTATTCCTCCCATTGCTCTGCCTTATTTTTCTCTCTCTGACACTTTTATTTAAAATCTTCCAATAGATAATTTTCTAGCCTTTTCCAACGTTTTTCTTCTATCTAAGTTTCTGTCATTCCGATTATGTCGAATTCCTTGATATATTCCTAGAATTGCATATTCTTATTATCTAGTCCTACAACATTCCAGAAATCTATTTTAATTTTTTTTACATCTAAGATTTTACTTTCTTCTTACTTATCTGCTGATTTTGCATCTTCTTTAGCTTTGCTATATTACTCCGCTTTCCTTATAGACCGCGCTCACGGATCTCTAGAAGTCATATAGGCAACTTTAATCTCTATTGGTTCGCTAATTACAAACCCATAGAGCTCTGCTTGTTTCAAAAGTTTTGTTCCTTCTGCTTTCCAAATGAAATTTTTAGTTTTCTGTAATCGATCTTCATTTTAGCTCTTTTTCGCTTTTCCATTTCTACAATCATGCACATTTCCTTTTGTATCTGTCTATCTTTTCATACTAAGTCATTATCTATAAAAATGTTTTTGCCTTTTAGATTTTTTCTTTTATCCATTATTTTTCTTTTTTGATCTCTATTTTTGAGTTTCATTGTTATCATATTTCATCTTTTAGTCCAGAAAGCCTTTTCTATGGTCATCTCTGCCTTGAGTTCTTCCCTTAACATTTCTTCTACTGCCATTTCCAATAAAAGTTCTTCCCCCATTCTTTTATTATAATATTGTTTTTTTTCTCATTTTTTCCTTGCTTATTCTAGTACTTCCAATTTTTTAATCTTCTTTTAGATATTTTCATTTATTCTATATTTCTGTTCTTTCAATCTTGTCCTCCACTTTCTTTATCCTTCCTTCCCATTACTCTCCCCTCCTTCTCCTTTATGTTCTCTTATTATTTTTAATTCTTCCTTTATGTTGCGCATGAATTCTTTAATTATCTTCATATTTTCTTCTGCCATCTTTTACTCTCCCTTCTTGATTTTATTTTGAATTTTATTACTTCCTTAGGTGTTGTTTCCTTTCTTGTTAGTGATTCAAATACTTTCCTTACCCTTTCAAAGTTTCTTAAAAATTCTTTTTCTGCTTCGAGTTTATCCTTCTCTTCTCTTTTCCTTTTGATTAAAGGCTCTGCGGATCTTTTGCTCCCTATTTTTTATCTGTATGTTCTAAAATCGTTCTACTTTTCTTCTGACCTTCTTCTTTCTTTTCCTTGTCAATGCTTGCTCCTGTTTCTTTCTGTTTGCTCTTGTTACTCATTTATCACTTTTTGAATGATCAATCTTATCTATCTATATATACACGGTGGGCCATTTTAATCGATGCACTCGAATATCTCGAAAACAGCACTCTTCAGAAAGAAATGTTTCAAACAAAAATTGTATTAACAAAAAGTGCATTGCAAATTACACATTTTTTATCATAAACAATCATACGTTTTCTTTGCACCAATAATTTTGTCTCATTATCCTGTGCATAAAAGTATTAGGGTAAGACTACCGAAAACTAAATATTTTACGAGATATTTTGCATTTTATATCGAAGTACTGCAAACTTTGAAGCCTTATAACTCAAAAAGTACTTAATGAAAAAACATTTGTCTGTAGTGTTTTGGAAAGCTCTCGAGATAAGCTACAAGAATATGTAATGAAAAATAGTGGGTTCAATTTAAGAAATTGAAGGTGACTTTTATGTGACCTTCAAATGACTTTCCAAGGTCAAACCAATGCTACCATCTTATGTCCCCCTTCACACCCTACAATTTTTGTTTGAAACATTTCTTTCTGAAGAGTGCTGTTTTCGAGATATTCGAGTGCATCGATTAAAATGGCCCACCGTGTATATACAGGGTGTCCCATTTTAATCCATCCAATCGAATATCTCGAAAACCAAGCTTGAAAGAGAAAAATGTTTCAGACAAAAGTTGTATGGTTTCAAGGGGGCCATAAGATGGTATCATTGGTTTGACCTTGAAGAGTCATTTGAAGATCACACAAAGGTCACTTCAATTTTTTAAAATAGAACATCCTATATATTTTTATATATTCTTGTAGCTCATCTCGAGATCTTTCCAAAACACTATAATAAAGTATTTCTTCATTGAATACTTTTGGAGTTATGAGGCTTGAAATAATTTCTTAATTTTACATAAACCATAAAATATCTAGTAAAATATTCATTTTCCGATTATCTTACCTTAATACTTTTATATACAAAATAATGAGAGGTATCAATTGGTGTAAAGAAAACATACAGTTGTTTTTAACAAAAAATATGGAATTGTTAATTGCAAATTCCATATTTTTTCTTAAAAACAACTGTATGTTTTCTTTACATCAATTGATTCCTCTCATTATTTTGTACATAAAAGTATTAAGGTAAGATAATCGAAAAATGAATATTTTACTAGATATTTTATGGTTTATGTAAAATTAAGAAATTATTTCAAGTCTCATAACTTGAAAAGTATTCAATGAAGAAATACTTTATTATAGTGTTTTGGAAAGATCTCGAGATGAGCTACAAGAATATATAAAAATATATAGGATGTTCTATTTTAAAAAATTGAAGTGACCTTTGTGTGATCTTCAAATGACTCTTCAAGGTCAAATCATTGGTACCCTCTTATGGCACCCTTGAAACCATACAACTTTTGTCTGAAACATTTTTTTCTCTCGGACTTGGTTTTCGGGATATTCGACTGGATGGATATATATATATATATATATATATATATATGTATATATATATATATATATATATATATATATATATATATACAGGGTCTACCAAAAGTGTGGAAACCCCTAAATATCTCGGAAAATATACGTTTTACAGAAAAGTGTTTCCAACAAAAGTTGTAGGGTTTAAGAAGATCTATATACTGATTCTATCAGTTTGACCTTGGATGGCGTCGTCAAGGTCAGGTCAAGGTCACATTGACTTTTTTAAATGACACCCCCTACATTTGATTGCATATTCTTATAGCTTAATTCAAGAGCTTTCCAAAACACTATAATAATGTTCATTTTTATTAAGTACTTTGCGAGTTATGAGGGTTGAATGATAGAGTAGCGCCGGTATTAACATTATCCAAGGTGTACTACATGGAGGTTACTCGCTCGGATTTGCATCTGTTGTGTGTGTGATCCAGCTAACTAAGGCAAGATCGATTCCTCAACATATCCTCATATTTCGCTGAAGTCAAATTGCCAAAAAATTGCTCCATAAAACGTGTATGAAACGTCTCGTTAGTTCCTTCATTTACCGCTATGTGACGCACTACATGCAGTCTAACTCGCATTTAAAATTCAACTAAGAATGTATAAAGCTATCAAAGAACGAGCACCTTCTGACTTCAGCTTTGAGCAAGCAGAAATTAATTGTTATCGTCCAAATACAACGTACGATTAATTAAAATTAAACATTTTAAAAATGGCTGGCGACTTGTCGGAACGTGAAAGAATCACTATCCTCATGATGCGTGGATGGGGTGATAACGAAAGATCGTTCTCTGATGTCGTTCGATTATTTAATGACACGTATCCGAACCGTCGAATTAATAAGTCCACTGTGTTAAAAACAATAGAACGTTTTAGACAAACTGGTAGCGTAAGAAATCGCTCTAAGTCAGGAAGACCATTGTCTGCAACCAACGAAGAAAAACAACTTGATGTTCTGCAGACATTTATTGAAGATCCCAATTCTAGTGTTCAGAGAGTCGCTCAAACTCACGATATTGCTCCCATGTCGGTTTGGAGAATTTTAAAGAAGAACAAGTTCCATCCATATAAATTGCAATACGTTCAAGAATTGCAAAACGGAGATGAGGAGCGTCGTATACATTTCTGTGAAAGAATGATGGCACTAATAGATGTCCGGCCCATCTTCCCTTATCAAATTGTTTTCACAGACGAGGCAACTTTTACCTTAACGGGAGAAGTTAATAATCAAAATTTTCGTTTCTGGTCAGATGAGAATCCGAATTGGGTGCGGGAAACTCACACACAACATCCACAAAAAATAAATGTATGGTGCGGAATAATAGATGGCTATTTAATAGGGCCGTTTTTTTTTGAAGAATATTTGAACGCTCAAAGGTATGAGAGATTACTTGTTGATCAAATAATTCCAGCCATACAGAATACTTTTCCAAATAATTTCCAAGAAATATGGTTTCAGCATGATGGAGCTCCTGCTCATTTTGGTGCAGGACCACGTCGTATTTTAAATGAGACTTTTCCGCTACGGTGGATAGGAAGAAGGAACGGAAATGAGGGAGGAGAGGATTGGCCACCTCGGTCACCAGATCTAACTCCTCTTGATTATTATCTATGGGGATATCTGAAGAGTAAGGTTTACAGAACAAAACCTAAAACCATTCACGAATTGATACAGCGAATAAGGGATGAAATGGCTTTGATACCTTTTGAAACGAATCGTAAAGTCATTTCTACATTCTACCAAAGATTAGCATATTGTCAGGAAGTAAATGGCAGCCACTTTCAGCATTTACTTTAACACATTGAAACACATTTGCAATCGTTTGGTGCAACCTAACCTGATCTCTGTATACACGCACCGCACGCACGCACACGCACACATTTCGAACAATTATTATGATAAATGAGCATCCACAAATTTATTTACTGTTTACTATGTCGATTGCTTTCCAGGTCTTTAAATGCTCGATTGTAATTTGGTTGGGTCTTTGCTTTTGCTGACTGGATCCACGACCGATCTTGCCTTAGTTAGCTGGATCACACACACAACAGATGCAAATCCGAGCGAGTAACCTCCATGTAGTACACCTTGGATAATGTTAATACCGGCGCTACTCTATCATTCAACCCTCATAACTCGCAAAGTACTTAATAAAAATGAACATTATTATAGTGTTTTGGAAAGCTCTTGAATTAAGCTATAAGAATATGCAATCAAATGTAGGGGGTGTCATTTAAAAAAGTCAATGTGACCTTGACCTGACCTTGACGACGCCATCCAAGGTCAAACTGATAGAATCAGTATATAGATCTTCTTAAACCCTACAACTTTTGTTGGAAACACTTTTCTGTAAAACGTATATTTTCCGAGATATTTAGGGGTTTCCACACTTTTGGTAGACCCTGTATATATATATATATATAGGTTTAAGGTGTGCGTTAATAATTCTCGCGCGACTCATTACTTGGAGCATTGCCTATTGTAATAAACCTGATTTATTTTCTGAATAAATAAATTTGCTGTTAACCCGTACACGTGTAGTTCTGCGAGCCTGAGCCTCCCCTTCTCCCGAACCCTGACTCCGACGAGTCGATCCGCGGCGTCGGGAAAGGTGCTCCGTTACAACTTTAAATAGAAAACAAATTCTCTTTTAAACTACTGCGTTGCTCAGGAAAATCGGCTCCCTGATATAAATACTTTAATTATATAATATTGTTACATATAATACAATTAAAGAATAATGGAAATCAATCAAGTTTTTGAAAATGCCTAATTTAATCGACTTTTCGCTTTGTCGAAAGGCGACTTTTATATTCTGAAAAAGAGGGCGATCTTAAGTCGATTCATAATCGATAGTTAAAGTTGACCGTACTAGAAATAGTTGACTAAATGTCGACTTAAAGAGACGACTTCAAGTTGACTAAAAAATGTCGACTATCAGTCGGCAAATAGCCATTTGTGCTGTGTGGGAACAAATTTATAAGTATACTTTTAAAAGATTAGCTAAGAATTTTAAATAAAAATTAAATTTTTTGCTTTTTAGAAAAATAATATGTAGAAATCTATTATACATCAATAACAGATGTATAGTAGAGATCTATGATGGATTTGTAGATGATACCTACCATGGAGATAATATGGAGTTCTATTAGAGATATAATTGTATGTAGAAATCTATCATATATCCATAACAGATGTCCAGTAGACATCCATGATGGATTTGTAGATGACATCTACCATGGAGGTAATATGGATTTTTATTAGAGATATATGTATGTAAAAATCTATCATATATCCATAACAGATATCTAGTAGACATCCATGATGGATTTGTAGAAGATATCTATGAAAGCTAATATGGACTTCCATTAGAAATCTATTCAATATCCACTATGAACATAGATGTCGTATGGAGTGATGGAGGTTGTATGGATGTCCATTGGATGTCAAGTTCCATGTGGGTAAATGATCTATTTTTAAATTTTTCACTTTAATTATACTCGTGTACTGTTGAACTCTTTGTGACGAGACAACGAGATCGGTATGAGATTTTATAATAGCGATGTATCACTATCACCATACCAAAAACGCGTCATAAGACAAAAGTATACGCGTTCCCATGCAACTCAGCATGGTATAATATAATATTAATGTCATCATATCACGACTTTGTGTGGAGATAACGGGTAGACCATCGTCGGAAGGGAGGAGCAATGAGTGTGTAGGCGTACAGCAAAGGCTCCTCCTGTTCCTAATTACTGCTTTGTCGCGCGTCGCCATTATGTTACAATGAGACCGCCTTCGCCGCCGCGCACTTCTGGCCACGCTCATTGATTGATCTTTTTTAATTTTTCGTTAATTATTGCCGATATCGCAAAATAATATAAGACCTTCCTTCTTAATTTGAGCCAATCTACCTTCACACTTCAGAACTGCAAAACATTTCCTGATACTCTGTATAAATGTTGAAAACGTATGTGTATACACACACACACGCATACACACGCGCCAACACACACACTCACAGGAGAATGCAAGGGGGCTTTCGACTTCTTTCTCGCATCTTTCCCGGCGATCGGGACGCAT
The DNA here is from genome assembly GCF_003227725.1 of Camponotus floridanus. Taxonomy (NCBI): domain Eukaryota; kingdom Metazoa; phylum Arthropoda; class Insecta; order Hymenoptera; family Formicidae; genus Camponotus; species Camponotus floridanus. The sequence continues at coordinate 205,008 of NW_020229336.1, forward strand.
TGCGAAGAGTTCAATCACAATGGATATATGCTATAAGTTGTAAAGCGAAGTCTACTTTACCTACTGACGGCGTGGTTGCGGGAGGAGGGCCGAAGGCCTTTCCTTTCCTCTCCGCAGGCGGTGTGTGTGTGTGTATGTGTGTGTGTGTGTGTGTACATTTGTGATATTTTTTAATTGTATTAAATTGTATTAAATTCTATATAAATTTAAACTGTATTAAATGCATTTAAAATTATTATTTTTTTATATAACAACTAAAATAGTAGTTATAAAAAAAATAGTACTTATAAATAGTACTAAATAGTACTAAATAGTACTTATAAAAAAATGCATATAATCTTTTTTGTGGGGTTTTTCAGGGTCTTTATTTTTAAAATTAAAATTTAAAATTTTTTAAATTAAAATTTTTTTCTCAAATCAATATTTTCGGAGATAAAAAGCATTAAAATTGTGAAACTTCAATTTGTTATATCTTCTAAACCAATGTTATCCCTCACTTATTTTTTGTATAAAATTACTCAGAAAAAGATCCTTTACAATATATTTAAGTAGCGATAAAATCGATGAAGTTTGATCTTTTATGCACATTTACTATTTGCTGATATTATTAAGCATTTTTTAATAAATATTTATTAAATAATAACAAATCTCTGATTGTTTCGTCCAGATTTAATTGCTAGAAATGTCTTCTATTAAAAAATATTTTATTTTCTCTGTTTTCTATGTATTTAAAGATTCTTATGTATTTGAAGATAAGGTAAATGTTTACTTTAGATTGCATAGCTCAAAAAATTTTTGTTTTCACATATGTTGTAGAAGATACATTCTTAAGTAATACATCGTTTGAATTTTGCGACGGTCTCTTCCTTTCGGTCTGTTCCTTTCTAAGATATACACTTTTGAAGTTTTATACTTTTATATCATCTTTTCGTTATATCCTATTTATGTATTTACATTTTTGTTTACATATGTTTCACGGTTTGATATTATATTTTACTTGTATGTTTATATTTTCTGTTTACGTTTGCCTGTTGTTGCTTCTATATCGCTAAGCTATAGAATTATTGTTTAATTTCGCTAGAAATCTTGAAATCTAGAATATATGTATTTGCAAACTTTGCTATGTCTTGCAAAATACGCAAGTGGATATTTTGTGTTCCGTCCCCCTTACGGCCTCCATTTTCGGAAGATATAACCTAACTTAATTCATGTCTGAAGTGTGGAATATATTTGGCTTCGCATAAAAAGTTATAAACTTATATAAAGTCATAAACCATATGAATTATGTGAAGTGAAATGTTATATATTAAGGTATTTCCTACACTTCAAACAAGGTTGGATTAGATTATAAGTTTGTTCTTTTCAGCTGCACTAGTTCTGCACTAATTCAGAACTAGAACTGACGAGTACAGTAAAAATTTCATAGATGCAGAAATGTAGATAGAAACGAAAAGAACGCCACAGAGTGCAGAAATCAACATGGCGCAACACATGATTCCGGATAGTGATTAATATTTAGATACATAATTTTAATACCTTCCAATTTACAAGTAATATTTCCATCTTTATCAATTAAAATATTTCCAGCTGCATCTCTTGTAATATATGCAACACTTCTTTTCTCCATGTCGATAAAACTTTTTTTTATACAACTAAAGTTCTAATATAATTAATATAAATTAAAAATCTAAATTCAAAAAGCTAAAAACATATATATATCACATATTCTCTTTATATTTACTTTTTTAAAGTTACGTTAATATTTAACATTTTTTACTATATGTTTGTCTGTCGCTATTGTTATTGCGTATATAAAAAATATTATTTATCACAATATTTTATACTTCTATTATGTTACTACCAATTATACAGGGTGTCCGTAAATTTTCGACCTTAATGAAATAAATAAGTAGATTGGCTCGAATTAACAAGAAATGACCGGTATTGCTTTGGGATTGTCGCAATAATTAACGAAATATTAAATAAAAAAGATCGGCCAATCTGCGTGAGTAAAAGCGCGCGGCGACGAGAGTCGTCCCACCGTAATCCGATACTACGAACGCGGCGAAGCGGTGGGCGGGTCGCTCTCCGAGACATGATGGTGGTTTGCGATATATCGCAATACCGCGCCGAAAAATGACCCGTCCCCCCTTTTCGTGGCGAGAAAATGATGCGCTATCATTTCCACACCACCTTGCGGTAGATAGCATGGTGCGCTTTTTTTATAGTGGTTTCCCCCATAGGCCTATTCCACTCTCAATTTAAAAATTATTCAAAATGCCATTTACTATACGCTGAATATATCGTAAATGTAAAAAATTAATGGACAGTACCTTTACAAAAATTCGTGGTTGAAAATTCCTCGATAAAATGTATTGCACACGTTGATAATGTGATACGATGATAAAATTCTTCAAGAATCCTTTCTTCATCTCGTACACGAAGACGCACTGCTGGACCGGTTATCCCGATATTATGCACGGCACTCAGTTTCACATAATTATTGCACAACACGTAAAATTGTACGGCCACTTGGTTTTCGTGCACGCCCGAGAAATGATTCCATGTAAATTGCGGCCGCACGATAAGTATTTTCTCCCGCTAGTCCGTATGCCACAATCATATCCGTATATTCCTGCAGAGTACACTTCATTTTCACTGTTAATTTACTACGCAAACACAAGATTTTTATTAAAACGTCTTAGCTCTCGCACGCTGTTACCAGACTGCGTACGCCAGCAGCACGCAACTACAGCTGACAGCTGAGCAGACATGTGAGTGTAAGCGTACGTGTGAGTTCGACGCCTGCGCACTATGATTACACTCGCATGTCCGCTCAGCTGTAGTTGCGTGCTGCTGGCGTACGCAGTCTGGCAACAACGTGCGAGAGCTAAGACGCTTAGTAAAAATCTTATGTTCGCGCAGTTAATTATCAGTGAAAATGAAGTGTACTCTGCAGGAATATACGGATATGATTGTGGCATACGGACTAGCGGGAGAAAATACTTATCGTGCGGCCGCAATTTACATGGAATCATTTCTCGGGCGTGCACGAAAACCAAGTGGCCGTACAATTTTACGTGTTGTGCAATAATTATGTGAAACTGAGTGTCGTGCATAATATCGGGATAACCGGTCCAGCAGTGCGTCTTCGTGTACGAGATGAAGAAAGGATTCTTGAAGAATTTTATCATCGTATCACATTATCAACGTGTGCAATACATTTTATCGAGGAATTTTCAACCACGAATTTTTGTAAAGGTACTGTCCATTAATTTTTTACATTTACGATATATTCAGCGTATAGTAAATGGCATTTTGAATAATTTTTAAATTGAGAGTGGAATAGGCCTATGGGGGAAACCACTATAAAAAAAGCGCACCATGCTATCTACCGCAAGGTGGTGTGGAAATGATAGCGCATCATTTTCTCGCCACGAAAAGGGGGGACGGGTCATTTTTCGGCGCGGTATTGCGATATATCGCAAACCACCATCATGTCTCGGAGAGCGACCCGCCCACCGCTTCGCCGCGTTCGTAGTATCGGATTACGGTGGGATGACTCTCGTCGCCGCGCGCTTTTACTCACGCAGATTGGCCGATCTTTTTTATTTAATATTTCGTTAATTATTGCGACAATCCCAAAGCAATACCGGTCATTTCTTGTTAATTCGAGCCAATCTACTTATTTATTTCATTAAGGTCGAAAATTTACGGACACCTGTATATATATACAGGGTGGGGCATTTATCTTGAGACAAGATAATATCTCGATTGGAGTAGATTATTTTGAAAAAAGTTTTAGACAAAAGTTGTATGGTTTCAAGGGGGACATAAGATGGTGTTATTAGTTTGATCTTGAAGAGCCACCTGAAGGACACGCGAAGGTCAGCTCCAACTTTTTAAATGGGACACTCTATATGCTTTTGCATATTCTTGTAGCTCATTTCAAGAGCTTTCCAAAACACTATAATTAAGTTAGTTTTCATTAAGTACTTTCCAAGTTATGAGGCTTGAAATCATTTTTTAATTTTACATAAACCGTAAAATATCTTGTAAAATATTCATTTTTCGATTATTTTACCTTAATACTTTTATGTACAAAATAATGAGAGGAATCAATTGGTGTAAAGAAAAGACATAGTTATTTTTAAGAAAAAATATGTAATTGTTAATTGCAAATTACATTTTTTTTTTCGAAACAACTATGTCTTTTCTTTACACCAATTGATTCCTCTCATTATTTTGTACATAAAAGTATTAAGGTAAAATAATCGAAAAATGAATATTTTACAAGATATTTTACGGTTTATGTAAAATTAAAAAATGATTTCAAGCCTCATAACTTGGAAAGTACTTAATGAAAACTAACTTAATTATAGTGTTTTGAAAAGCTCTTGAGATGAGCTACAAGAATATGCAAAAGCATATAGGGTGTCCCATTTAAAAAGTTGGAGCTGACCTTCGCGTGTCCTTCAGGTGGCTCTTCAAGATCAAACTAATGACACCATTTTATGTTCCCCTTGAAACCCCTTGAATACAACTTTTGTCTAAAACTTTTTTCAAAATAATCGACTCCAATCGAGATATTATCTTGTCTCAAGATAAATGCCCCACGTTGTATATATATATATATATATATATATATATATATCCTACATATATATATATATATATATATATGTAGGATGTTATTTACAAGTATAGTTTATTGAAATCGGTATACGATACGGAATGTAATTACCAAGTTAGAGTACAGTGAAAGCACGTCTCGACTCTTCAAACGATCGTTAGGAACTGTCTTTGCCTGAACTGCATCGCTGCAATTCACACTCGCCCTTCCGTCAGGTATAGTCAGTTGTTAAAAGATATAAAATATCTGAATGAAACGCAAGATGTTCTAAGAACCGTGCGGGGCGTCCGAAAAGGTACACACGCGGAAAACATAACGCAGCGCGAGACGCTTCGGGTTTTAGTGCGGTGCGACCGTATGCGGATAATACGTGAACGGGTTGGTCAGCATATGTTCTCGTAAAATATCCTACATATATATATATATATATATATATATATATATATATATATATATATATAATTCACTGCCTGTCCCAGGTCTTGAGTTAGTGCAGTGGTACAGTTCAATATGGCAACTTAGGTAAAACGAAAATAACAGTATAATTTAACCTAAAATTAAAAATTATATTATCTTTATATTTATTTTTTTAAGTTATGTTAATACTTAAGATTTTTCACTCTATATTCATCTTTTACTATTATTTTTGCGCATATAAAAATATTGATCAGTATTTTTACATATACTTGTATATACATATATATATATATATATATATATATATACATACTTGTATATACATTATATATATATATATATATAATTATATATATATATACAGGGTCTACCAAAAGTGTGGAAACCCCTAAATATCTCGGAAAATATACGTTTTACAGAAAAGTGTTTCCAACAAAAGTTGTAGGGTTTAAGAAGATCTATATACTGATTCTATCAGTTTGACCTTGGATGGCGTCGTCAAGGTCAGGTCAAGGTCACATTGACTTTTTTAAATGACACCCCCTACATTTGATTGCATATTCTTATAGCTTAATTCAAGAGCTTTCCAAAACACTATAATAATGTTCATTTTTATTAAGTACTTTGCGAGTTATGAGGGTTGAATGATAGAGTAGCGCCGGTATTAACATTATCCAAGGTGTACTACATGGAGGTTACTCGCTCGGATTTGCATCTGTTGTGTGTGTGATCCAGCTAACTAAGGCAAGATCGGTCGTGGATCCAGTCAGCAAAAGCAAAGACCCAACCAAATTACAATCGAGCATTTAAAGACCTGGAAAGCAATCGACATAGTAAACAGTAAATAAATTTGTGGATGCTCATTTATCATAATAATTGTTCGAAATGTGTGCGTGCGTGCGGTGCGTGTATACAGAGATCAGGTTAGGTTGCACCAAACGATTGCAAATGTGTTTCAATGTGTTAAAGTAAATGCTGAAAGTGGCTGCCATTTACTTCCTGACAATATGCTAATCTTTGGTAGAATGTAGAAATGACTTTACGATTCGTTTCAAAAGGTATCAAAGCCATTTCATCCCTTATTCGCTGTATCAATTCGTGAATGGTTTTAGGTTTTGTTCTGTAAACCTTACTCTTCAGATATCCCCATAGATAATAATCAAGAGGAGTTAGATCTGGTGACCGAGGTGGCCAATCCTCTCCTCCCTCATTTCCGTTCCTTCTTCCTATCCACCGTAGCGGAAAAGTCTCATTTAAAATACGACGTGGTCCTGCACCAAAATGAGCAGGAGCTCCATCATGCTGAAACCATATTTCTTGGAAATTATTTGGAAAAGTATTCTGTATGGCTGGAATTATTTGATCAACAAGTAATCTCTCATACCTTTGAGCGTTCAAATATTCTTCAAAAAAAAACGGCCCTATTAAATAGCCATCTATTATTCCGCACCATACATTTATTTTTTGTGGATGTTGTGTGTGAGTTTCCCGCACCCAATTCGGATTCTCATCTGACCAGAAACGAAAATTTTGATTATTAACTTCTCCCGTTAAGGTAAAAGTTGCCTCGTCTGTGAAAACAATTTGATAAGGGAAGATGGGCCGGACATCTATTAGTGCCATCATTCTTTCACAGAAATGTATACGACGCTCCTCATCTCCGTTTTGCAATTCTTGAACGTATTGCAATTTATATGGATGGAACTTGTTCTTCTTTAAAATTCTCCAAACCGACATGGGAGCAATATCGTGAGTTTGAGCGACTTTCTGAACACTAGAATTGGGATCTTCAATAAATGTCTGCAGAACATCAAGTTGTTTTTCTTCGTTGGTTGCAGACAATGGTCTTCCTGACTTAGAGCGATTTCTTACGCTACCAGTTTGTCTAAAACGTTCTATTGTTTTTAACACAGTGGACTTATTAATTCGACGGTTCGGATACGTGTCATTAAATAATCGAACGACATCAGAGAACGATCTTTCGTTATCACCCCATCCACGCATCATGAGGATAGTGATTCTTTCACGTTCCGACAAGTCGCCAGCCATTTTTAAAACGTTTAATTTTAATTAATCGTACGTTGTATTTGGACGATAACAATTAATTTCTGCTTGCTCAAAGCTGAAGTTAGAAGGTGCTCGTTCTTTGATAGCTTTATACATTCTTAGTTGAATTTTAAATGCGAGTTAGACTGCATGTAGTGCGTCACATAGCGGTAAATGAAGGAACTAACGAGACGTTTCATACACGTTTTATGGAGCAATTTTTTGGCAATTTGACTTCAGCGAAATATGAGGATATGTTGAGGAATCGATCTTGCCTTAGTTAGCTGGATCACACACACAACAGATGCAAATCCGAGCGAGTAACCTCCATGTAGTACACCTTGGATAATGTTAATACCGGCGCTACTCTATCATTCAACCCTCATAACTCGCAAAGTACTTAATAAAAATGAACATTATTATAGTGTTTTGGAAAGCTCTTGAATTAAGCTATAAGAATATGCAATCAAATGTAGGGGGTGTCATTTAAAAAAGTCAATGTGACCTTGACCTGACCTTGACGACGCCATCCAAGGTCAAACTGATAGAATCAGTATATAGATCTTCTTAAACCCTACAACTTTTGTTGGAAACACTTTTCTGTAAAACGTATATTTTCCGAGATATTTAGGGGTTTCCACACTTTTGGTAGACCCTGTATATATATATATATATATATATATATATATATATATATATAATGTATATACAAGTATGTATATATATATATATATATGTATATACAAGATATATATATATATATATATATACATGTATATACATTATATATATATATATATATATATATATATATATATATATACACGGTGGGCCATTTTAATCGATGCACTCGAATATCTCGAAAACAGCATTCTTCAGAAAGAAATGTTTCAAACAAAAATTGTAGGGTGTGAAGGGGGACATAAGATGGTGTCATTGGTTTGACCTTGGATAGTCGTTTGAAGATCACGTGAAGGTCACCTTTAATTTCTTAAATGGAAACCCCCATTTTTCAATGCATATTCTTGTAGCTTATCTCGAGAGCTTTCCAAAACACTACAGACAAATGTTTTTTCATTAAGTACTTTTTGAGTTATAAGGCTTCAAAGTTTGCAGTACTTCGATATAAAATGCAAAATATCTCGTAAAATATTTAGTTTTCGGTAGTCTTACCCTAATACTTTTATGCACAGGATAATGAGACAAAACTATTGGTGCAAAGAAAACGTATGATTGTTTATAATAAAAAATGTAATTTGCAATGCACTTTTTGTTATAAACAATCATGCGTTTTCTTTGCACCAATAGTTTTGTCTCATTATCCTGTGCATAAAAGTATTAGGGTAAGACTACCGAAAACTAAATATTTTACGAGATATTTTGCATTTTATATCGAAGTACTGCAAACTTTGAAGCCTTATAACTCAAAAAGTATTTAATGAAAAAACATTTGTCTGTAGTGTTTTGGAAAGCTCTCGATATAAGCTACAAGAATATGTAATGAAAAATAGTGGGTTCAATTTAAGAAATTGAAGGTGACTTTTATGTGACCTTCAAATGACTTTCCAAGGTCAAACCAATGCTACCATCTTATGTCCCCCTTCACACCCTACAATTTTTGTTTGAAACATTTCTTTCTGAAGAGTGCTGTTTTCGAGATATTCGAGTGCATCAATTAAAATGGCCCACCGTGTATATACATATATATATATATATTCTCGTTTTACTTAAGCTGCCATATTGTACTGTACTGCTGCACTAACTCAAGACCTGAGACAAGCAGTTCAGTGAACTGCTGTACTCAGTTCTGTTGCATTATTGAAAAAAACAGTCATCTTTGACGTCACTTCTGCTAAAAAGAACGCCTCAGTGTACACTTTATGAATTAGTACAGAAAGTTCAACTGGAGAGAACAAACCTTATATCTTCTGAAAGTGGAGCCCCCTCCATAGTAGGGATGGAACACACGATGTCCACACATGTACTTTGCAAGGTACTATAAAACAAAATTTACAAATACATATATTTTATTAAATATATTTTTTCTTAAACATACATGATGTGGTAAAATTATATTCTATTCATAAAACTTTTTTGTTAATAACTATTTAATAAAAAATAAGCGACTAAAACCTTTTGAAAATTATTCAGAAAAATGACTTCGGTAAATGTAAACAGAAAAATATAAACATATTTAGAATGTAATGAAAAGATGATACAAGTATAAAATTTAAAAATCGCATATCTCAGGAATGAAGAGAGACCGCTGCAAAATTCAAACGGTGTATTACTTAGAAATGTATCCTCTACAACATATGTGAAAATAAAAATTTTCCGAGCTGTTTAACCTAAAGTAAACATTTATCAAATGTTTTATTAGATACATGGTGATGCTGCTTATCCAGGACAAGGAGTTAATCAAGAATGCTTAACGTTGAGTAAAGCACCACATTTTGAAATTGGTGGTACAATTCATTTGATAATTAATAATCAGTTAGGTTTCACAACTCCATCTTCAAGAAGTCGATCATCGAGATATTGCACGGATTTAGCAAAAAGTATATCTGCGCCTGTAATTCATGTAAATGGCGATAATCCTGAGGTATATTTTTATGGCAAAATTTCTCCATTCGTTAATATTGTTATTAATCGATAATCATAATGTTTTGTAGATGGTGGTACGGACTATAAGAATAGCCTTTAAATATCAAAGACAGTTTAGGAAGGATGTTTTTATCGATCTAAATTGTTTTAGAAAATGGGGTCACAATGAATTAGATGACCCTACAATCACAAATCCTCTTATGTATAAAATCATACAGAATCGACCGTAAGAACATATAATAAGCAATTTGTTATTAGAATTATTGATTATTATTCGCGAAAAATTATAATCAACATTAAGAATATTTTCAGAATATATAAATATCTGATTTAGATTTTTTTCAACATGATAATTAAGAAACGAGCACTAAGAGCCTACAAAAAGCGGATGGCAATGCGTAAATTTTTTCGAACATTAATTGTTCGCGAAAAAATTTTTAAGACATATACATATATGCCAAGTTATAGATTCTCTTGGTTTGAGACTTCTACAACAGTCTCAAACCAAGAGAATATATAACTTGGCATATATGTATATGTCTTAAAAATTTTTTCGCGAACAATTAATGTTCGAAAAAATTTACGCATCCGCGTTTTGTAGGCTCTTAGTGCTCGTTTCTTAATTATCATGTTGTTAAATACATGGAGCCGTATTATTTACCAATTTATTTAATTTTTTCATTTATCCACATTTATGAATAGAAATTAATATGAATAGAATGAATAGAATATTAATAACAATGTAATTTTTAGATCTATAATATCTAAAATATTAAATTATTGAAGATTTAGATTAGAGAAAGAGAGAGATTAAAATTTTTATGTTTTGCAAGTATTTTTAATCCTTTTGGCGGCATTGATGCTATATGGCACAAAAAATGTATCTTTGTGAGTATTAGTGATATGCCATATGGTGTTATCATTGGTTCATTTTTCGGTTCATTTTTCGGACATTGGTTTATTAATTGGACTGATTTTTATAATAATTGATACTTAAGAATTTTTTTGAATAACTGAATACGAATTCAAGATCAAAATTTCAAAATTCAAAATTGCAGAAACGATGAATGTATAAGTACGCCGCGAAGGCTCTTCCCCTCTTCAATTATCACTTCGCCGCGCGCCGCCATTATATTACAATAAGACCATCTTCGCCGCTGCGCACTTCTAGCCACACGCATTGGCCAACCTTCTATTAATCTTTCGTTAATCATTATATCCTAAAACAGTAGAAGACTTTCCTTCTTAATTTGAGCTAATCTACCTTCACACTTAGAGACTGCGAAAAATTTCCAGACACCCTAATATTATGCACACATATACAATAATATTCGTGTATATATATATATATATATATATATATACAGGGTCTACCAAAAGTGTGGAAACCCCTAAATATCTCGGAAAATATACGTTTTACAGAAAAGTGTTTCCAACAAAAGTTGTAGGGTTTAAGAAGATCTATATACTGATTCTATCAGTTTGACCTTGGATGGCGTCGTCAAGGTCAGGTCAAGGTCACATTGACTTTTTTAAATGACACCCCCTACATTTGATTGCATATTCTTATAGCTTAATTCAAGAGCTTTCCAAAACACTATAATAATGTTCATTTTTATTAAGTACTTTGCGAGTTATGAGGGTTGAAATAATTTCTTAATTTTACATAAACCATAAAATATCTAGTAAACCATTCATTTTTCGATTATCTTACCTTCATACTTTTATGTACAAAATAATGAAAGGAATCAATTGGTGTAAAGAAAACATACAGTTGTTTTTAAGAAAAAATATGGAATTGTTAATTGCAAATTACATATTTTTTCTTAGAAACAACTATGTGTTTTCTTTACACCAATTGATTCCTCTCATTATTTTGTACATAAAAGTATGAAGGTAAGATAATCGAAAAATGAATGGTTTACTAGATATTTTATGGTTTATGTAAAATTAAGAAATTATTTCAAGCCTTATAACTCAAAAAGTACTTAATAAAAAGGTACTTAATTATACGTACTCAAAAAGTACTTAATAAAAAGGTACTTAATTATACGCCCAGGGGGAGGGGTGGGGGAGCTGATTTTAACGTCATTGTACGTCCCCCTCGAAATGACGAAATTTTGATTCTAACCATTTTTTCGTAGTGTGTTTATTTTTCGAGTTATTTGGCTGCCTAAGTTAAAATGGGTCACCCTGTATACCGGGTGTTTCAGACCACCAGTTCCACCCTTTTAAAACGTAGGGATGTGCTTGTACAAAAAAATGGCTCAGACGAAATTTGCATGATTTCGAGGGATCTATCTGATGGTGACCTTGAATTCGATCTTGAGGTCGACCTTCAAGGTTATTTGAAGGTCAAAGTGTTTTTTTTTAATGGGAACCCCTATTTTTGATTGTATATTCTTATAGCTGACCTCGAGAGCTTTCCAAAACACTATAATAAAATATTTTTCCCTCAAACATTTATCGAGTTATGAGGCTTCAAATTTCTTAATTTTACATAAATCGTAAAATATCTTGTAAAATATTCACTTTTCGATTATTTTACCTTAATACTTTTATGTACAAAATAATGAGAGGAATCAATTGGTGTAAAGAAAACATACAGTTGTTTTTAAGAAAAAATATGGAATTGTTAATTGCAAATTACATATTTTTTCTTAAAAACAACTATATGTTTTTTTGGAAAGCTCTCGGGGTCAGCTATAAGAATATACAATCAAAAATAGGGGTTCTCATTAAAAAAAAACACTTTGACCTTCAAATAACCTTGAAGGTCGATCTCAAGGTCGAATTCAAGGTCACCATCAGATAGATCCCTCGAAATCATGCAAATTTCGTCTGAGCCATTTTTTTGTACATCCCTACGTTTTAAAAGGGTGGGACGGGTGGTCTGAAACACTCAGTATATATATATATATATATATATATATATATATATATATATATATATACACAAATATTATTGTATATGTGTGCATAATATTATTGCTACAAAGAATAACAAAAATTAATAAAAAAATATGATTTTAAAAATATAGTTACAAGAAAAAAGTTGTGACATTATGAGAACTCGAACTTACATGCCTTAACCTACTTATCCACCGCGCGATTCATGATTACTGTAACTAAAATGCTCAATTTAATATACAGCCGTTTAAATAATTGCACTTTTATCATAAACGAAAGCCCGTGCACTCAAATCCTCTTTTATACTTTTATTACACATAACTTCTCCTTTCAAATGAGCTATGACTCATTCCATTTGGTATTTCACACTTCTTATCATCTTCTTATTAATAAGATGAAGCAAAGTTCATTCTCAGTAAAGATCAAGATGAAATGTACATGCGCAAATGCAATAGGTTCCGTTCCCCTACGAAGAGTTACACTTCCAGAAGATATAGTGTTAGCGTATTATTTGTGTGGAAAATAATAAATAATTAAGAGTTCTGCCTTTATTTACAATAGTTTTAAAGTACTTAATAGTTTAAACAAATAGTTCTAATGATTAAAAGCAAAGAAAATGCCTGAGGACAAAGTGATATGCTGCGTGAAGTTGGCTATGATATTTTCTTTATCAATAATTGTTCAAATTTAAAAGATTTATAATTCTACATGAGTTCCAAGAAGTTCTGCCTTTTGAATTAAAAAAATATTAAATAAAACAAAATGAAGAAACCTCTTATCTATAGATGTATACAGTTGATATGCTGGCCGTATTTCGGTAATTCTATTTATTCTAAAACAATTCTCGCATAGTTCTGGGAATGTTTATTGTCTTTCCGAAGAGTTGCAGTGATACAAATAATTAAACAATTTTTAAATAATTTTTTTATCCAAAAAACGAGTATTTTCGAGTATAGAGATGATATGCTGGCCGTAATTCAACAGTTCTATTTATTCTAAAACAGTGTTCGCAATTCTGAGCATATTAATGACTTTACCAAAGAATTCTAATTTTAAAAATAATTAGAAAATTTTTGAAACAATTTTTTTACCCAAAAAACGAACATCTTCAAAGATAGAGGTGATATGCTGGCCGTATTTCGGTAGTTCTATTTTTTTTAAAACAGTTTTGGCATAATTCTGAGCATGTCCATTGCCTTTCCACAGAGTTCTAGTGATAAAAATAATTAAACAATTTTTTAAACAATTTTTTTATCCAAAAAACGAGCGATTTTCGAGTATGGAGATGATATGCTGGCCGTAATTCGATAGTTCTGTTTATTCTAAAACAGTCCTCGCATAGTTCTGAGTATATTAATGACTTTTCCAAAGAGTTCTGAGTTCTGAGCATATTAATGATTGAAAATAATTAGAAAATTTTTAAAACAATTTTTTTATCCAAAAAATGATTATTTTCGAAGATAGAGGTGATATGCTGGCCATAATTCGATAGTTCTATTTATTCTAAAACAGTCTCCTCGTATAGTTCTGAGCATCGAAAATGCTTATTTTTGGTAAAAAATTTGTTTAAAAAATTGTTTAATTATTTTTATCACTAGAATTTTATCACTCTCTTTGGAAAGGCAATGGACATGCTCAGAACTATATGAGAACTGTTTTATAATAAACGGAACTATCGAAATACGGCCAGCATATCATCTCTATACTTAGAGATGCTTGTTTTTTGGGTAAGAAACATTGTTTCAAAAATTTTCTAATTATTTTCGTAACTAAAGCTGTTTGTAAAAGTCATTAATATGCTCAGAACTATGTGAGGACTGTTTTAGAATAAATAGAACCGTCGAATTACGGTCAGCATATCATCTCTATATTCAAAAAAGCTCGTTTTTTAATTTTTTTTTTTAATTTTTTAATCACGAACTATTTGTTTAAATTATCAAGAACTCTAAATAACTCTGTAAATAACTATTGTAAATAAAGCCAAAACTCTTAATAATTTATGATTTTCCACAATATGATACACTAACTTCACACACCTTTCGAAAGTGGAGTTCCCCTTAGGGGGGGGGGGGGCGAAATCCATTCTGTCCATGTATATATAAGACGAAGCGAATGTGAAGATCACGAGTTATGAAGCGGACTTATTTTATTTTAAAAACACCACACTCTTCGTCGTTTTGTCCACGTTTTTCATAAATCTCCAAAAACTTACCTTTTTAAAAAAAGATAAAAAAAATGGCGCCAAGTTCATGCACTAATTGTATCCAACTGTCGTATTGTTTAGAAAAATAGTGATATAAAAAAATTGCGCCAACTAAAAATAAAAATTTGTACAAGATAAATAAAAGTCGTTTCTACATATGATTATTTATACCATAAATAGAAGTACAAGGAAGAAAGCTTGTACAAGTTAAATAGAAATATTTTAATTGAAAACATTGTTATAAAATAGTTGTTTTAATTTTCAATAATAGTAATATTAAAAAATTAAAAATTTATTTAAAAATTGAAAACTGAAAATTAATATACAACAAAAAGTTTTAATTACAAAAATTTTAATTTAAAAAATTTGGCGCTGCCAATTTTATTAATATATTGTTCAGCTTAAAAGTCTGAATTTCCAAATGAAAATCAATATAAATTAATTAAAGAAATTAGATCATTAAATTTAAATGATAGACTAATAAAATTGGAATATGTCCCAATTTTTTAAATATATATTTAATTGGAATATGTGCCAATTTTATTGGCAGCACCAAGTTTTTTTAATTAAAACTTTTTTTATTTTTTTGTTTTATATTAATTTTCAGTTTTCAATTTAAATAAATTTTTAATTTTTTAATATTATTATTCTTGAAAATTAAAACAACTATTTTGTATAACAATTTTTTCAATTAAAATATTTCTATTTAACTTGTACAAACTTTCTTCCTTGTACATTTATTTATCTTGTACAAATTTTTATGCTTAATTGGTGTAATTTTTATATCATTATTTTTCTAAACAATATGACAGTTAGATACAATTAGTATGCATGAATTTGGCACCCTTTTTTACCTTTTTTTAAAATGGTAAGTTTTTAGCGATTATATCACTTCTTTTTTTGGCATAATTTGCTAAGAGATATTATATTTAAATATATATATATATATATATATATATATATATATATATACAGGGTTCTCCATTTTAAACAATAGGGTCAATTTTCTCGTAAACTAAGCGAAATATCGAAAAATGGTTCAGATGTCACATGTGTTGCATGGTTTCGAAGGGGCTATAAGATGGTGCCATTGGTTTAACCTTGGATAATCATTTGAAGGTCACGTGAAGGTCACCTCAATTTTTTTGATGAAAATGGAATTCCCTATTTTTTATTACATATTCGTGTAGCTGACCTCGAGAGCTTCCCAAAAGCTATAATCAAATGTTTTTTCATTGCATACTTTTCGAAACTTTGCTTTTATAAAGCTCGAAAGTTGTAACATTTTGATAAAAATACAAAATATCTCGTAAAATATTCACTTTCCGATAGTCTTATTTTACATGCTCCAACCAATCAAGGCAAGATCCGGACATAATACAACCAGTCAAGGCAAGATTGTTGATGATCCAGCCAACCAAGGCAAGATCGTTGATGGTTCTGTCAACTAAGGTAAGATCAAAAAATATCCAGCCATCGAAGGCAAAATTGAGAATGATCCAGTCAATAAAGATTTATCGAATCAATTGTTCGAATTGGATATGCAATTGCGTATCCAATTTTGTCAATGAGCACAACAAATAATCAGAGCTGAACCAAATTTTTCAATTTTGTCATGTTCTCTGATGAGTCGACATTTAAAAATAATGGTGAACTGAATAGGCATAATTGTCACTATTGGTCAGATGTTAATCCCCATTGGCATAGACCAATAGATAATCAGAATTGTTGGAATGTACAATAAATGTTTGGTGCGGGATTGTGAATGGGTATTTGATTGGTCCTTATTTCTTTGACGGAAATGTCAATGGGGAAAACTTTCTGGCATTTCTTAGAGATTATTTACCACAATTACTTGAAGACGTTGATCTGCAAACACGCCAGAAATTATGGATACAACTCGATGGTGCGCCACCTCACTATACAAAATATGTGAGAGATTACCTGAATGAAACGTATAATGGTAGATGGATTGGACGAGATGGACCCGTCGCGGGGCTTTCACGATCTCCTGATCTGACGTCGCCCGATTTTTTCTTAGGGAATACCTGAAAAATGTCATATACGAGCAAACGTCTACAACGAGAGAAAATATGATAGAACGGATACGAGAAACTGCAGAAGAATAATGCGCGATATGTTACTCAAGACAGTAAGACATTTCTGAGATAGGTTGGCATTATGTATCCAAGCCATGGAAACAATTTCGAACAATTGATTCGATAAATCTTTATTGACTCGATCATTCTCGATTTTGCCTTCGATGGCAGGATATTTTTTGATCTTATCTTAGTTGACAGAACCATCAAAAATCTTGCCTTGACTGATTGGATCGTGTCCGGATCTTGCCTTGATTGATCGGAGCATGTAAAAAGATAGAGAAGTAATAAGACTATCGGTAAGTGAATATTTTTTACGAGATATTTTGTATTTTTATCAAAATGTTACAATTTTCGAGCTTTATAAAAGCAAAGTTTCGAAAAGTATGCAATGAAAAAACATTTGATTATAGCGTTTTGGAAAGCTCTCGAGGTCAGCTACAAGAATATGTAATAAAAAATAGAGGGTGCCATTTAAAAAAATTGAAGTGACCTTCAAATGATTATCCAAGATCAAACCAATGGCATCATCTTATAGCCCCTTCGAAACCATGCAACACATGTGACATCTGAACCATTTTTCGATATTTCGCTTAGTTTATGAGAAAATTGACCGTATTGTTTAAAATGGGCCACCCTGTATATATATATATATATATATATATATATATATATATATACAGGGTCTACCAAAAGTGTGGAAACCCCTAAATATCTCGGAAAATATACGTTTTACAGAAAAGTGTTTCCAACAAAAGTTGTAGGGTTTAAGAAGATCTATATACTGATTCTATCAGTTTGACCTTGGATGGCGTCGTCAAGGTCAGGTCAAGGTCACATTGACTTTTTTAAATGACACCCCCTACATTTGATTGCATATTCTTATAGCTTAATTCAAGAGCTTTCCAAAACACTATAATAATGTTCATTTTTATTAAGTACTTTGCGAGTTATGAGGGTTGAAATAATTTCTTAATTTTACATAAACCATAAAATATCTAGTAAACCATTCATTTTTCGATTATCTTACCTTCATACTTTTATGTACAAAATAATGAAAGGAATCAATTGGTGTAAAGAAAACATACAGTTGTTTTTAAGAAAAAATATGGAATTGTTAATTGCAAATTACATATTTTTTCTTAGAAACAACTATGTGTTTTCTTTACACCAATTGATTCCTCTCATTAATTTGTACATAAAAGTATGAAGGTAAGATAATCGAAAAATGAATGGTTTACTAGATATTTTATGGTTTATGTAAAATTAAGAAATTATTTCAACCCTCATAACTCGCAAAGTACTTAATAAAAATGAACATTATTATAGTGTTTTGGAAAGCTCTTGAATTAAGCTATAAGAATATGCAATCAAATGTAGGGGGTGTCATTTAAAAAAGTCAATGTGACCTTGACCTGACCTTGACGACGCCATCCAAGGTCAAACTGATAGAATCAGTATATAGATCTTCTTAAACCCTACAACTTTTGTTGGAATTGTATATATACAGGGTCTACCAAAAGTGTGGAAACCCCTAAATATCTCGGAAAATATACGTTTTACAGAAAAGTGTTTCCAACAAAAGTTGTAGGGTTTAAGAAGATCTATATACTGATTCTATCAGTTTGACCTTGGATGGCGTCGTCAAGGTCAGGTCAAGGTCACATTGACTTTTTTAAATGACACCCCCTACATTTGATTGCATATTCTTATAGCTTAATTCAAGAGCTTTCCAAAACACTATAATAATGTTCATTTTTATTAAGTACTTTGCGAGTTATGAGGGTTGAATGATAGAGTAGCGCCGGTATTAACATTATCCAAGGTGTACTACATGGAGGTTACTCGCTCGGATTTGCATCTGTTGTGTGTGTGATCCAGCTAACTAAGGCAAGATCGGTCGTGGATCCAGTCAGCAAAAGCAAAGACCCAACCAAATTACAATCGAGCATTTAAAGACCTGGAAAGCAATCGACATAGTAAACAGTAAATAAATTTGTGGATGCTCATTTATCATAATAATTGTTCGAAATGTGTGCGTGTGCGTGCGTGCGGTGCGTGTATACAGAGATCAGGTTAGGTTGCACCAAACGATTGCAAATGTGTTTCAATGTGTTAAAGTAAATGCTGAAAGTGGCTGCCATTTACTTCCTGACAATATGCTAATCTTTGGTAGAATGTAGAAATGACTTTACGATTCGTTTCAAAAGGTATCAAAGCCATTTCATCCCTTATTCGCTGTATCAATTCGTGAATGGTTTTAGGTTTTGTTCTGTAAACCTTACTCTTCAGATATCCCCATAGATAATAATCAAGAGGAGTTAGATCTGGTGACCGAGGTGGCCAATCCTCTCCTCCCTCATTTCCGTTCCTTCTTCCTATCCACCGTAGCGGAAAAGTCTCATTTAAAATACGACGTGGTCCTGCACCAAAATGAGCAGGAGCTCCATCATGCTGAAACCATATTTCTTGGAAATTATTTGGAAAAGTATTCTGTATGGCTGGAATTATTTGATCAACAAGTAATCTCTCATACCTTTGAGCGTTCAAATATTCTTCAAAAAAAAACGGCCCTATTAAATAGCCATCTATTATTCCGCACCATACATTTATTTTTTGTGGATGTTGTGTGTGAGTTTCCCGCACCCAATTCGGATTCTCATCTGACCAGAAACGAAAATTTTGATTATTAACTTCTCCCGTTAAGGTAAAAGTTGCCTCGTCTGTGAAAACAATTTGATAAGGGAAGATGGGCCGGACATCTATTAGTGCCATCATTCTTTCACAGAAATGTATACGACGCTCCTCATCTCCGTTTTGCAATTCTTGAACGTATTGCAATTTATATGGATGGAACTTGTTCTTCTTTAAAATTCTCCAAACCGACATGGGAGCAATATCGTGAGTTTGAGCGACTCTCTGAACACTAGAATTGGGATCTTCAATAAATGTCTGCAGAACATCAAGTTGTTTTTCTTCGTTGGTTGCAGACAATGGTCTTCCTGACTTAGAGCGATTTCTTACGCTACCAGTTTGTCTAAAACGTTCTATTGTTTTTAACACAGTGGACTTATTAATTCGACGGTTCGGATACGTGTCATTAAATAATCGAACGACATCAGAGAACGATCTTTCGTTATCACCCCATCCACGCATCATGAGGATAGTGATTCTTTCACGTTCCGACAAGTCGCCAGCCATTTTTAAAACGTTTAATTTTAATTAATCGTATGTTGTATTTGGACGATAACAATTAATTTCTGCTTGCTCAAAGCTGAAGTTAGAAGGTGCTCGTTCTTTGATAGCTTTATACATTCTTAGTTGAATTTTAAATGCGAGTTAGACTGCATGTAGTGCGTCACATAGCGGTAAATGAAGGAACTAACGAGACGTTTCATACACGTTTTATGGAGCAATTTTTTGGCAATTTGACTTCAGCGAAATATGAGGATATGTTGAGGCATCGATCTTGCCTTAGTTAGCTGGATCACACACACAACAGATGCAAATCCGAGCGAGTAACCTCCATGTAGTACACCTTGGATAATGTTAATACCGGCGCTACTCTATCATTCAACCCTCATAACTCGCAAAGTACTTAATAAAAATGAACATTATTATAGTGTTTTGGAAAGCTCTTGAATTAAGCTATAAGAATATGCAATCAAATGTAGGGGGTGTCATTTAAAAAAGTCAATGTGACCTTGACCTAACCTTGACGACGCCATCCAAGGTCAAACTGATAGAATCAGTATATAGATCTTCTTAAACCCTACAACTTTTGTTGGAAACACTTTTCTGTAAAACGTATATTTTCCGAGATATTTAGGGGTTTCCACACTTTTGGTAGACCCTGTATATATGTATGTATGTATATGTATATATGTACGTATGTATGTATATATATGTATATTTTTTTATATATAAGCAAATTATATAAAAATATATATAGAATAAGTATATATAATATTGTTACGTCTAGACCCTTGAAAGGACGGGCCGTCTGGAAGAACGTAACCTACTTACCCGGTGACACACTTTTGGGCGTGTATAGATCGGGTCGAGCGCACTATTCTGGGGCCTGACACAGGTCAGTGACCAGAATGGTTCCTTTAACTTTCTGAATGTTTTAGGCCGATGCGCTCCTTGGTCCCTTTTTGGTAAGAGAATCTAATCTCTTTTACATGGGACGGGACCTTGTGCGATTTTGGAAATAAAGAGATGAGAGTGGGAAAATGTAAATAAATTTATCTCCTTATTATAAATTAAAATTTATTCAAAATCAATATTAACGCGTTTACAAAGAACATTTTTAATGTGCGAGTTGTGTGTGTGTGTGTGTGTTGTGAATATGTAAATTCGCGGGTGTTACATTAGTACGAAGGACATCAGCCAGGAATAAATAAAAGGAGTTTTGAGACGGCTATATCCTGGCTGGATTTTACAATTTTCCTATTTAAATTTGTAAACAAAGATCTAAAGGAGTGTCTCATGGAAGGAATAGAGATCAAGGGTCATCGAACTGGATGGTGGACGGCGGGAATTTTCTTAATAGGGCCTGGATGGGAACGGCTAGAGGTAAGGGTAATCCAGAGAGATACCAGGGAATTATCGAATCAGGTGGGGCAGTACTTAGATGATGGAGGAACTCTTCGTGGTTCACTTCACCTGGACCCACGCAGAAGGATCCTTCTGGTATGGGAAAATCGAGGAGGGAAAACTGGTATATAAAATAGTTTAGGGAGTCCACGTGAGAAGGTTCAGGTGTCGGATCTGAAAAAGAGAGTTCCGAGGGGGACTCTGGGGAGAACTCGAAGTGATGGAAGCCCTCAAGGTTGGGAGGACATTTTGCGAGATCCTCCGGATCCTCGAGGAACTCGGAGCACTCCGATGGGATGGAAGGGGATGGAGGATCAGAGTCGAGGGTAATTACAGGTATGGGAGACGGGTATCGCAACTCGATTAAAGGTGAGGGAGAAAGTTCGGGTAAAATAGGGATAGGAGATCGTTGAGGTGATGCAGAGAATGGTGATGAGGTCGGGCCAGGTGTGTCAGGGAAGAAGGAGGAAGGTGCTGGGGAGGAGATAGGGGAGTAGCTAGGCGCAGGGATCGAGGGGGATTTATGTAGTGAATGTGTACTGTTGCCTTTTGGCGTGTTAGCACTTAAACTAGACGAATTATTGAGTGAACTGCCAGAAATTGATTCAGTTATCGATTCAGCCAACCCTTCCTTTAACCACCGGTTCCGCCGATTCCGCCAACGCTTAATATTCGAGCAGGATTTACGAGTCGACACTAATAAATTACAAGTACGCTGTTTAGTTACGATAGGAAGCGGATCATTGATCAGGGATTTTAAAACGATCTTTATTGAGAAACGATCTTTAAGGTTTATTAATTGATTGTTCCTTATATTTTGTGAAATATCCTGATATGATTTTTTAAAGGAAAATATATATACATACATATATATATATATATATATATATATATATATATGTATAGAGTAGGTTGTGGTTAGCAATCAAGTGGGAGTGAGAGAATATACGTGAATGATCTTAGGAGATTTATTCGCGAATTCCAATACTGAAATCTGGAGCAAATAAATTAAGGAATACTCGTGGATTCCACTACTGAAACCCCGAACGAGCGGATAAAGATGTTAGGAGTTTTATTCGCGAATTCCAATGCTGAAATCCGGAGCGAATAAATTAAGGAAATACTCGTGAATTCCACTACTGAAACCCCGAACGAGCGGATAAAGATGTTAGAAGTTTTATTCGCGAATTTCAATGCTGAAATCAGGAGCGAATAAATTAAGGAAATACTCGTGGATTCCAATACTGAAATCCCGAACGAGTGGATAGAGATCTTAGGAGTTTTATTCGCGAATTTCAATGCTGAAATCCGGAGCGAATAAATTAAGGAAATACTCGTGGATTCCAATACTGAAATCCCGAAGGAGTGGATAGAGATCTTAGAAGTTTTATTCGCGAATTTCAATGCTGAAATCCGGAGCGAATAAATTAAGGAAATACTCGTGGATTCCAATACTGAAATCCCGAACGAGTGGATAGAGATCTTAGAAGTTTTATTCGCGAATTTCAATGCTGAAATCCGGAGCAAATAAATTAAGGAAATACTCGTGAATTCCACTACTGAAATCCCGAACGAGTGGATAGAGATGTTAGGAGATTTATTCGCGAATTCCAATGCTGAAGTCCGGAGCGAATAAATTAAAGGTTACGGAGAAGAGAATCGAATCGTTGGGAATTATTTATCGCTAGCAATTCTTGCAAAATTCTAAAGAAACTAGAATAGTGTCATTCAGACATTTTTAAAGATCGTTTCAGAATCGTTAATTGAAGGAGAAAGAGGAGTAGAGATTTCGAAATAGTTAAAACTTACTACTTATGGAGTGCGTTGAATTGAAATTTTCTGGTTCAGGCCGGAGCCCCGGGGTTGTAGGCAGGAAGTGGTTCGCCGTGAAATCAGTGATGTTTTCTGAGGTTGATACTCAATCGCACTTATATGTAACTATCACTGATTTGCAATTTTTAACCGACTGGTTCGTAACTCCTTTAAACTGTAACTCTGACTATGCGGAGAATCAGAAAAAAATTCTGAGTCTGACTGTGTAAAAATTGGTTGAAAAACTGTGTGTCCGCGCTCTCGGCTCAATTTTAAAGTTTTTGCTCCTCCTCCCTTCTGGATGGTGGGAATCTTTGAAAATCGAATCAAATGATTTCTATTACTCCCTTCCTAGGGCTAAGGAGTTAGATTTTCAGTAAGAGAGGAGTGTCTTAAGGTTTTAATTGGTTAAGCCCTTTTGCGCGAGATTTAATTCCATCTAATAGAGAGTGGGAGCGAGGAGCTGATTTCCTTATCTCCTAACGATTTGATGATTGAGATTGGCCTGTCGAACTAGCGCACGTGCAGTATTAATTTCATAGATTTGTTAGTGTTTACCTTTTGGTCAATTTCTCGAGGACCAAAGGCTCTTGTTCAAAACTCTGAGACGAACCAAGTTATACCCGTGGATCGAATTTCTTATACATCCGAATCTCATAATTTAAAAATTTATTTAGATTTTCCTTAGCGTTATGTCGACTGGTCACTCTCAGTGTTTAGACTAACTATTTATTTACGCGAGTTAGATTCCGTTTCAAATTCGAGCCCTTTCTTATCTTTGATTACTTTTAAGATAGCGTTTCGATGAAAGAAAAGAATCGTGAAGTCCACCGGACGTAACAATATATATTTTACACAGAGTGGACCAATAACTCTGTCCACCTGGAATATCTCCGTTATTTTTAGAGATACAAAAATTTTGTACTTATAAAAATTCTACGGTACCAGGTAACATGCTACTAATAATTTTTTTGTAGGTGGAGGCGCTTCAGAGATTTCAAGGTCACCATTTTTTTAAATAGAACTCTTCATTTTTTATTACCTATTCTTATAGCTTATCTCGAGAGTTTTCCAAAATACTATAATAAATTTATTATAATATTACTATAATATTTTTTCATTGAGTACTTTTCGAGTTATGAGGCTTGAAATAATTTCTTAATTTTATATAAACCATAAAATAGTAAAATATTAATTTTTTTATTATTTTACCTTAATACTTTTATATACAAAATAATGAGAGAAATCAATTGGTGTAAAGAAATAATAGTTGTTTTTTAAAAAAAAATATGTAATTTGCAATTAACAATTTCATATTTTTTCTTAAAAACAACTGTATGTTTTCTTTACACCAGTTGATTCCTTCCATTATTTTGTACACAAAAGCATTAAGGTAAGATAATCAAAAAATGAATATTTTATTGGATATTTTATGGTTTATGTAAAATTAAGAAATGATTTCAATCCTCATAACTCAAAAAGTACTCAATGAAAAGGTGTTTCTCGATTTACCGGGTGTCTCCGGCTTCCCCTAGCCGCTCCTGATCGAGGTGTCTCTCGACTCCCGCCGAGTAATTCCGGCTCCTGTACCAGTCCCGGTCGAGGCGTTCCTCGATCCACCGGGTGTCTCCGGTTTTCCTGTACGCAGTCTCAGTCGAGGCAAACGCCCGATTGCACGGGGTGTCGCCGGCAACTCTACGCCGTACTGACAAACCAGTTCCGTTGATGGTACAACACTAGTCCTAGGTTCCGTGTCCGTTCCGAATACCCGTCTCGTTTCCGTAAATTAAGTCCGCATTTCCGTGTCCGTCCGATACTAGTTTCTCGTGCGCCGGTTGTATATTTAATATTAGAAAGGTTTTGTATCTGTATGTTTTTGATGCGTGCTGCTACGGTTTAATCGTGTCAAGTATTTTTGTTCGTTGTCGTGATGCGTTTTTGCCGTGACGCATGATTACAGCTGACGTTCAATGCTGGATCCTTAATTCGATGTAAACACGTGTTTCGTCTGGCTGCGTTTTACAATGATTATGCGCTGATTTAACGCTCGATGTAATCTAGCAGATTAATGCATGATAATCCGGAACGATGTATCGGTATAATGCACGCTAGTTTATACATTGCGAATTGAAACTGTAATTATTGTTTATATGAGACGTGCGTCTAATTTGCAGTTGGCGATTACTGTATAGAGCGCTCTACACATAACTCTATGTTCATAACCAGAGATCGTAAATCGCGTATATTAATTCTCAGGAAGTTTTAGTCGAAAAAAGTTTCATCCAAAATATTTTCGAAAACGTCTCGAATTTAGCTACAAATATAGTAAAAAATAAGCATTTTTGTGGAAGATTTTTGTTCACAGAGCTTTTCAAAGTCATTCAAAATTAAAAATAATGTCACCAGCTAATAGATTTTGTAAAACTCTACTATTTTTGTTTCAAACATTTTCCAAAAAAATCAATATTTTCCGAAATTTGATTATTCGGCAGCCCGAATTTTTTATGTTTGACTGGTTATAACTCAATAACTGTCCATTATTGATCTTTGCCCATTACATTTTTTGTTCAGTAAGTCATAAGCTATAACATATGAAAAATTAATTTTACCGGGATAGATTTTCCATATGATTAGTGCGGGGTTCTTTGGATACGTAAAGATGTAAATGCTGAGCGCTCGTCAGAGACGAGTCTAATTTCTTTAATTCTTAAGTCTTTTCTATTTGCCTCATAAATTTTGCAATGTTTATGCGGTAGTCGGTTTCGCTAAACTAGCGAATCGAGAGCGTTCGGCAAAACTGGTTGTCTTCGATTCGGCAGTAAGATATGCAGGATCGTAGGATTCTGAGAACTATGAACGTTTAGCAGAAGCAGAAAACGTTCTATCTTCTGTTTCGGATGCGTAGTGAAAGGATTGAATTCGGTTTCAGATCTCCGCACTTTAACGTGAAAGTCGGAGTGGAAATGATCTTTAATCGTATATCAGCAAAATGTATCTTTTTAGACTGTCGAAGACTCTTTTTATACGCGGGCTGATTATTGTGTCAGTATAATTGCCCGTAAAGTCGGAATTATCCCTTCCGAGCGGTGGTATTTTAGATCGATATATGTTGATTCTGGCCGGAAGGTTTGAAATACCGAACGCGGATTGTCATCCTATGTATCTTTAGATTTCTTTGATGGTAGACTTTTTTACTTTACTTTACTTTACTTTTTACTTTAAAATTGTTAAGTAAGTAAATGAAGATAGTAAATAAAGATTAAAAAATGAGCGTATTATGAGCGTGCATCTGGTCTTTATTCAACCGATAATTGTCGGACAGTAGTTTTCGACGGATGAATAGCCGGAAATCTTGGAATGATGCGTTTGCAGAGTGCATAGTTGCTTCATGGTTGCTTCTAATATCATAATCAAATATATTTACATTGAGGATACAAAAATCTTATTCACTACAAGTGTTGGTAATTAAAGTGTATTACGAGTAACATTAATATCGTTTTAGTTTCATATATTTTTTTATTTGAGCAAGATTATAAACCGAAATATAATTATAATTCCATACTCAGATAGCCAAATCTATTAAAATCACATACTGCAAATTATGTTACATATTATGTCGGTAGAACTCCGGCAGCAGTTGTGCATGATCTTTCATCTCAAGAAAAAGTATAAAAGTATCTTTCTCCGATTTTAATGAGTTTCGAATGTTGTCCAAATCAAAATAAGAGATACATATTTTTTTACGGTCATTAAAGGGGCGAAACTCCTCCTTAAAAAAAATCGATTTTTATATTTCCGAGCAAATACCATCGAAACGTAAATGATAAAAGATAACGAAAAAAAGTTTTCAATAAAAATTTCATGACTTTTAATGTACTGTTGTGCTTCGGACATGAGGCGTGGGATTTAGAATTATTGTTGATCAAGGGATATGGATTTCAAAAGCTGTTGGAAGCCAGTTACAGTTTTGTTTAAGGCATCGACATAGCATCAAGAATGGACTACATCATATGTAAAACTCAAAAAAAAAGTATAAGACGTGAAGATGGCTAACTTCTCTTTGTCACTTTCTATTCAATGCTTAAAAAAAGAAAGAGATAACTATTTTCGTTTTATCTCTTTCAATTTTTTTGACCACATTTAGTACACTATTTAGATAATGATGCAATCCATGCTTCAATAGTTCAGGGTTCATCAGCCACTATTTTCCTTCAGCCACTGAGAATATTTTTATTTACTAGAAAGATCTTGATGGATGTGGTTACTCTATGTGTCATTGGTGTCATATCTGTGGAAAAAGCCAGTCGGGGAAGCCAGCATACATTGCAAATATCTTCACCGACTTTGCTTGGTTAACAAACAACCATTTTAAAGTCTGTCCATTTCTATAGCAATCAGTATTGCATTTATTGAGAGAGATGCCAACACTCGCTCTGGAGTTGTATTACTATACATATAACTACGTTAAAAGTGGTACTAGGTGTGACTCATTTAGTGAGAGGTTAAGAGCAATTGTGCGGAAAGACTTATTTGTCAGCCACTTTATCAATCTTTGCTAACCACCTCACATATTTTTTTAGTCCGCAAATATTGTTTTTTAGTAATTATTTGTTGGACTGAAAAATATGTGAATGTCTTACATATAGATATACATCAATGTTGTTGTCGTGAATGGATTGCTATTTTGTCACTTATTGACCAAATGAATGTAGACATGCCTGACCTCCTTTCTCATATACATACTTATCATCTTGGAGTCCTTCAAGGGCTCGCCAAGTAGTAGTAGATTTATTTTAAAAAATATGTTTATATATTTTTAAATATAAACGCAGTGTGAAAATTTATTCGTTTTCTTTCCTCAAGTATTTGTTGTTCAGTCGAACGCTTCTGCTACAAATTGGTTTGCGTATGACTTGTAGGATTTGCATTAATAATTGCGTTAATAAATACTTAACAATCATCTGTAAAATTTGTTTAACTCATAATTAACGACTATTCGTTGTTTGTTCGCGGTGGGAGGTTTTATGTTGGCTAAAATTTTAAACAGAATCGCTTAACATGATCAGATTTAGTCGTTGTAATCTTCGTGGCGGTTAAGTCTTTGTGCAAGTTAAGATAGACAAGCTTTGCTTTTAAAATTTCTAAATTTCTGCGCATTAAATTATTATTTCACGCGGTTCGTGAATATTCTATAGTCTCTTTCTCAAAATTTTAATGCTAAATTTATATACAATCCAATAAAATATTTTATTCATGTATATAATCTTTCAAATCTTAATAGTTATTATGAAATACTTTACAATAGCGCAATCACAGATTTTCCAGAAATGTCATATTTTTTGAAATCCCTTTTCATTCCCAACTTTCGGAAAATTTCAGAAACAATTCCTGATATAGTCATGATACAAAAAGTGTTGCAAAATTTAAGCAAAAATTTTTGGTAAAATAGTAGATGTTAAGCATTGCATGTTAGTGTGACATATCATGACATTATTAGTATAGCATAACATAATTATATTTTACAGTGATAGAATATCATTAGAAATCGAGCTTATCTGCAAGCACGACATAAACGCATCAGAAATCGAATAGCTACTTTAAAAAATAACAGCAAAAACACACAGCAGAAAGAGTATAGCCTATTAAAATGAAACAATAGCAGAAACTATATTATATATATATATATATATATGTGTATATTTGTAACAAAAATATAAAACATAAAGAAAAGCTGTCAAAGAGAAACATATTGGGATCTGACATCCGTAGTCATGACATCTGGTGGCGAGAAATAAAAGCAGTAGAAGCCCACTGTTTGCATAGCATTTACTGCTATTTTATTAATTAATGAATTATCATTATGGATTGCGGGATATTTTCTCCGCGTTCTAAAAGTTTAAATACAGATAAAGCAGTTAAGCTAACCACATCACTCTTGCAGTTTTGTATATTTTTACCGCATTTAATTATATCCCCTGCTTGAAATATCCTTTCACCCTCAAGGAATTTTCTTTGGGCTGGATTTGTACCAGCCCAATGACAAATGCTTTATATACTAATTAACATAATCAATAAAATATCACATTGTTTCATAACAACACTATATTAAGCATGGGCTTCTCGGCACCATGTTGATGACGTATGCATATAGGCTCCGCCCCCATGTCAGATCCCAATAGAGATATCGAGGAGCGAGGCTCGCTCAGCAGCGTCCCGCGTCGCGCGTCGCCCGTCGCTTTCGTTGCCTGGTAAGAAGGAGACAGAAAACTATTCTGTCCTCTTTTTCTATCCGAAGTTCGCCGAAGCGCCGAGCTCACACGTACGCTTACGCTCACATCTTCGTTACCCTCTCCACTACGCCTGGCATGTTGCGGAGACAATCTTGTATCCCTGAGGTAGGGGCCGCATTGCGAAGAGTTCAATCATAATGGATATACAAGGTGTCCCAAAAGTCCCGGACCGGTCGAATATTTCATAAACTATGCATTTTAGAAAGAAATATTTCAGACAAAAGTTGTATGGCTTGAAGGGGGCCATCAGATAGTGGCAATGATTTGACATGGGAGAGTCATTTGAAAGTCACGTGAAGATCACCGTCAATTTCTTAAATAGAACCCCCTATTTTTTATTATACATATATTCGTGTAGCTTATCTCGAGAGCTTTCCAAAACACTATAATAAAGTATTTCTTCATTGAGTACTTTTCGAGTTATGAGGCTTGAAATCATTTCTTAATTTTACATAAACCGTAAAATATCTTGTAAAATATTCATATTTCGATTATCTTACCTTAATAATTTTATGTACAAAATAAGGAGAGGAATCAATTGGTGTAAAGAAAAAACATAATTGTTTAAGAAGATTTTTTAAGAAAAAAATATGTAATTTACAATTAACAATTAAATATTTTTTTAAAACAACTATACGTTTTCTTTACACCAATTGATTCCTCTCATTATTTTGTACATAAAAGTATTAAGGTGAGGTAATCGAAAAATGAATGGGTGTGTTTCGGAGTCGCATCGCACAGTAGCGCTACAGCTTTTTTGCTACAATTGTAGCAGTAAAATTTGTTGAAATTGAGTATAGCGCTACAATTGTAGTGCTATACTCAATTAGCATTACTATTGGACTGCATAGTGCTATTTTATATAGCCTCAAAATTAAATTTATTGTAAAAGTCCTGCTCGTAATATGGAAAATTGATATGGAAAATTTAATTAATATGGAAAATATAGAAGATTTCCTCATAAATGAAATTTTCTTTGAGGATGATTTCTCAGATGATGATGGCGAAGAAGAAGAATTTATAAGATTCTTTTTACATAATTTACAAGGTAAGAAAAATGTATAGATAATAAGAAAAATATATAGATAATTTTGTAACAATAATTGAGATAATCTTTAAAAAATAACATGTTCGATCTTATATCTAAAAAATTAAAAAGAAAATCTTATATCTACACTACGCAACAAAAGTTTTGCAACAAACAAAAAAGGTTAAAAATTGCTCAACATTGAAGGTCGATTATTCAGCTTCAAAACGTCGTAGCGGGGTCTATTTTTTTTAATTAAAAAGTTGAAGTCTCTACGTTTTGATCCCATCATTAGATTTTCGATTGGGCATAACCCCAAATTACGTGACCTTGAAATTCAAGGTCATGTTTTCAATCTTAACATTTGCAAAAGTTTCGCAATGTGCACGAGCCTGGGTAATTTTTTTTCAGCAATTCTGAAAAAAAGGTCTGAAAGTACAACTCTTTCCCTTGATTTCTAAAAAAAAAACGTCCCGCTACGATTTTTCTTGTCATTTTTACAGCGTTTTGAAAAAAACTTCAAAAAAACGCTAAAAATCGTGTTTTTAATCTCAAAATTTGCAACGTTTCGCAATGCGCACCGACGTGGATGATTTTTTTCGGCAATTCTGAAGAAAGCATCTGAAAGTAGAACTCTTCTCCTTTATTTAAAAAAAAAATACGCCCTGATACGATTTTTTCTGACATTTTTACTGCGTTTTGAAATTATTCTTGAAATAACGTCAAAATTCATGTTTTAAGTCTTAAAATTTTCAGTTTCGCATTGCGTACGAAATTGCACGGAATTGCATGATTTTTGTTCGAAAATTCTAAAAAAACATTTAAAAGTTCAACTTGACTCTTTTCTTTAAAAAAAGGTCTCGCTACCATTTTTTCAATCAATTTAATATAACACTTTCATGTTTTTACCACTAACATTAGAATACCTTTAGAAGAATACCATTAGAAGACCTTTTTTTTTAAAAAAAGAGTCAAAATCAAGCATTTTTGCAATGATTATATTTCATTATAGGTGTTTGCGATCACACTGGAAAATTTATCGACTGTTTAATCGGTCGGCCAGGACGTGCACATGATGCGGCAGTTTTTCGAAGCAGTAATATTTATGGCAGACTGATAGATGAAGCAAATCCTTTGTTACTTTTTCAACGACACATTAGGTGATTTCGCATATCCATTGCTCAAAACTGTGATGACTCCATTTCGAGATAATGGAAATTTAACCCCAGAAAAGTCTAATATAATACTACACTTTCCTCAATACGATCGATAATAGAACGTGCCTATGGATTGCTGAAAGGAAAGTGGCGAAGATTAAAATCTCTTGATGTGAAAAGTATTGATATGGCAAATCATATTATTGCTGCTGCATGTACTCTTCACAATTTTCTTATATTACATAATGAAATCGAAATAAGAGAGAATGTAAACATTGACATTAATATAAATATTGAACACGAAGATTATAACAGTGATGAAAGTGATAATAATGATTTTCAAAATGATAATGGACAAATGAAAAGACAAGAAATTGCAAATAGATTGCTTCAACTGAAAAGACAAGAAATTGCGAATAGATTGCTTTAAATTAATTGAATTAATTTTTTTTATAAATGTATCAATGTACAAATTTAAATTCAGAAAAATAAGTTTTATTCTTATTATAATATCCAATATATATTTTTAGAATAAAGAGTATTTCTACTTGTGCAAAAAGATAAATTATGCAAAAATTGTAAAAATTGTAAAAATTATGCAAAAATTGTGTTTAAAAAAAAATAATATAAGATTAAATTAAATAACAACAAGTTTTAATTGTTTGATGGATTTATTTTCCTATTTATATAAAATTATTTATATAAGATGTATCATTTACATAAGATATATTATTTATAGATTTATCATTTTATATTATTTCAGATGTATTATTTTTAGATTTTATAAGCATCTCTAACATTTTATTCCTTTTCTTCAAAATATCGTTTCTTTCTTTAATTAATTTCTTTCTTTCTTGTAGTGTTATTGTAACTTCTTCTATTTGTTTTGTTCCTTGATTTTGAACCTTGATTTTTTTCGATATTTTGCAATATATTAATTTTCTTTGATTCTAGTTCAATTATTTTATTTCTTTGGCTACATAATTTTCTTTTATTTAATGATATGTTTTCATTTGAATCTCTCGTCGAAGCATCATGAAAAGTTGAATCTCTCGTCAAAGCATCATGAAAAGTTGAATCAGTATTAGAAGTAGAAAAATATTCATCAAACATAATATTTGATGGTCCCTCAATGCTACTTTCTATATCACTGTCCGAAACACGATCCGACGCGTCATAAGATGTTGAAACAAAATCAATATAATTTGACAAACATTTACATAATTTATTAATATCATTAAAGTGTTGAAAAGATAATGTTAAATTTGGTAATGAAAACCTGTGCTTAGAAAGATCTATAGCTTCGTGAAAAGGATTTTGTCCACTCTCCATAGATGATATTCCTTTTTCAAAATTTACAGACTTGTCTGCATTAAAAATTTCGTGCATCTCACCATAAAACTCCTAGTCTTCACGGCTTTCCAGTCCTTTTTATTATTTTTTATTCGCTTGTAAGTTTCATATTTCATATTTTTCTATCAATGCTATGAGCATTAAGTTTGAGATATTCCAGTTCCTTCATTTCAGTTTCCATCTCCTTCCAAAGGCGACTTTTTTTAATTTTTGGGTTGCGGAATTTTGGAAGTAACTCCTGATACTTTGATAACAAAAATTTTGTTGATTTGCGGTCCCATAATATTTTTGATTCTGAAACATAGAACATATTATAATTATAACGATTAATTTAACAATAATGATTAATTTAACAATTTTTATTATACTTACCGTTATTACTACCATCACTGCAGTTGGTTTCATCACTATTAAATTTAGCTGCATCTAATTTTGCAAAATATTGCACGCAATAAGTTTCATCTGGAAATAGCATTATGTGACCGTAAATCAATAAAATTTTGGTTATTAAAATATCGAGAGTTGCTTCTAAAAATAAATATTTTATCAAAAAGTTATACTTTTTACTTTGTATATATTTCTTATAATTAATTTTGCTTACCTGTTTGTATTTTTAAGTGAATTTCATATGACTCAGTCACTTCATATTCTTTACCATCGTGATTATATATCATAGTTGAAATATCCTTGTTAATATCCATTATTCTTTAGAATCTATTGTGACATGAACTGTCGCATGAGCATCTGTCAAAAATGGCGATCGCTACAATTGTAGCAGAAAGTTCTGAAACGTACTTTTGTAGTGCTACTATAGCGCTTTAATATCGTGAAACACGCTTATGTAGCGCTACAGTAGCGCTACTGTAGCGATGCGACCGCAAAACACACCCAATATTTTACAAGATATTTTACGGTTTATGTAAAATTAAGAAATGATTTCAAGCCTCCTAACTCAGAAAGTACTTAATGAGAACTAACTTAATTGTAGTGTTTTGGAAAGCTCTCGGCGTGAGCTACCAGAATATTCAATAAAAAATAACAAAA
The DNA here is from genome assembly GCF_003227725.1 of Camponotus floridanus. Taxonomy (NCBI): domain Eukaryota; kingdom Metazoa; phylum Arthropoda; class Insecta; order Hymenoptera; family Formicidae; genus Camponotus; species Camponotus floridanus. The sequence continues at coordinate 239,202 of NW_020229336.1, forward strand.
TCATTTCGAACAAACTGTCTGAAGGTAATATTCACTTTTAGGAAAAAGGGCTTAAAAAGTACCTTAATTTTCGAGTCGCCAAAAATCCTTTTCCTATACTTTTTTTGTATCTAAAAAGAACCTATTTACAAAATTTGATTCAAATCGGAGCATGATCATTTTCGGAAGAACATCCCGAAGCATTAGCGTGACACTCTGTGTATCTATACGCGAGTCGGACAGTTAAGAATAACTCAAATTATCGGATTAAACCATTTAAATAAATAATTCAATAACGGCTGAACGAATCGAATTCTTACTAGCCTTAATCGATAGAGCGAGTTTGAATTGTATAACGAAAATATCTTTATTTTTGTGCTGCGTGATCTATAAACGGAGATATAACGCAAAATCGAAATATGAAAATTTTTAATTAAGAAACATCTTTATCATTATTGTCATCGTCATCATCAATGTACATGTACACAACACATAGAAAGAGAAAACGAAATCGGATTAAAGAAAATCGGCCAATCTGCGTGAATAGAAGCGCGCGGCGGCGAAGGCGGTCTCACTGTAACATAATGGCGACGCGTAATAAAACGGTGATTGGGGAGGGGAGGAGCCTTCGCCGTGCGCCTGCACATTCATCGCTCCTCCCTTTCCGAACCACTGCTTCGCCGCGTGCTAAGTATATGGTTACAGTGGGACGACTCTCACGCAGATTGGCCGATCTTCTTGAATTATTTTTTCGTTAATTATTGCAAATATTGCATAACTGTAGAAGACTTTTCTTCTAACTTTGAGCCAATCTACCTTAATTTTTTAAAATTATGATCACTTTCATGACACCTTGTATAATGTATTATTTAAAGATTATATTCAAAGAAATTATTACTAGATTATTGGACAATTTAAATAATATCTATATTTTTTATTTACAATTTAAATAATATCTATATTTCTTACAATTGGTAACATTGGCTTATACTTAGCATTTTACTATGTCAGGCAGTGTAACTTTGTATCGTAGTTGGAATTCATCGTGGTGAACACAATGGCCGCATTCAGCGGACTCAATAGTTGGACAACATTACCATATTTTCCGATGTAATTCGACACTGATTGGTCGCATCTGAAAGTAGAAACCAATCATGTTCGATTGCTACTTAGCGATTGAGTCCGCTGAATGGGGCCAATGTTACACTGTATCCTCTGTGTCATTAGTTAGAAAACATCCAATCAGATTTTGATATTTTTCGGCATATTGGATCCGACATTTTGAATTTTAATTTAAAATTCGTATTCAGCAATCTAATGGCGTTTCCAAATGGTCGGATTTAATCGCTCCGGGGTAGTTTACTAGACGTCATTGATCAATCATAACTAGTCTTCAGAAGAATATGCCATTCATTCTTTAGAAAAATAGCTGTGATTGGTCAACAACGTCTAGTAAACTACTCCGAAGCGATTAAACTCGACCACTCAAAAACACCATAAAAAACTCCTAGATACTTATCTAAATAAGTATTTTTAAAATCGGATAAGTATTTTTAAAATATTCTTTTTCTTGCCCATAGAGGCACAAACAGTGAAGTTTTGTCACCGAAAGGATTAATGTAATGTATATGTTTTTAATATGCAACATGAATCATTAATGTAAAAAAAATTTTTTTTAATTCAGATCTATACCAGATCAATATGTGGAGAAACTCATAAATGCCAATATTCTTTCTCAAGAAATTGTTAAAAATACTATCGAAAGCCGTACCACATTATTAAATAAGGCTTTGAAAGAATCTATGGAAAATATGCCGCGACAGCTAGCTACGTCATATCTTACTGGAAGATGGACGGGAATAAAACAAGCTGAAGCCAATATAACACAATGGGATACTGGAGTTGATTTGCATTTGTTACAATTCTTGGGAAAAAGAAGTGTTCAAGTACCACCAAACTTAGTAAGTAAATTTATTAATAATATATAAGAATACATAAATATACACATTATCTTATATATTCTTATTTTATCACTTTCTTTTATTATTATACAGGGTAGGGAAAAAGTATGGAAGCAAACAATTATTTCCGAAACTATTCATTTTTCAACAAAATGTCTTAGACATAATTTTTATGGTATAAAAAGATGTATTATGTGGCATAGACGGCATGACCTTGAAATGACCCTTACGAGCTGCATACAAATAACGTAAAAAATTTCAAATGGAACTCGTCAGTTTTTGTTACAGATTCTTGTAGCTGATGTCGAAACGTTTACAAAACACTGCATATGAGCCCCATTCCCTTAAAAACACTCTCAGTTACGAAACAATTGTGATACAAACAATTTGTATGCACATTGACATTGCTTACTGATTTCGCATCATGATGTTCAGTTGCGTCCACTAATAACATGTAATTGTACCTGTTGTCATATGATACACTGTCTATGAGTATTCATAGAATTTTTTTGATTTCACTTATCTTGTCTTAACTGGTTGGATGAATCGCACTTATCTTGTCTTAACTGGTTGGATGAATCGCACTTATCTTACCTTAACTGGTTGGATGAATCGCACTTATCTTGCCTTAACTGGTTGGATGAATCGCACTTATCTTGTCTTAACTGGTTGGATGAATCGCACTTATCTTGCCTTAACTGGTTGGATGAATCGCACTTATCTTACCTTAACTGGTTGGATGAATCGCACTTATCTTGTCTTAACTGGTTGGATGAATCGCACTTATCTTACCTTAACTGGTTGAATGAATCACGCAATCTCTTTCCTTAAGTACGGTTCGATGTACGCCTTAACTGATTCTACGAACTTCGCATGTCTTTCGTATCGGCAGAAATGATCGAAGCGGGTTATTCTCCATTTGTTGCAGTAATCGCTACTGTTGTACTGATCTCTCATAATGACGTTCAGTCGCCTTACACACATTCATGTAATCACACGTACGCTGTCTATTTTCAATTTCGTCGATACGAATTATCACAATTGTTTCGTAACTGGGAGTGTTTTTAAGGGAATGGGGCTTATATGCAGTGTTTTGTAAACGTTTCGACATCAGCTACAAGAATCTGTAACAAAAACTGACGAGTTCCATTTGAAATTTTTTACGTTATTTGTATGCAGCTCGTAAGGGTCATTTCAAGGTCATGCCGTCTATGCCACATAATACATCTTTTCATACCATAAAAATTATGTCTAAGACATTTTGTCGAAAAATGAATAGTTTCGGAAATAATTGTTTGCTTCCATACTTTTTCCCCATCCTGTATTTACTGTTGAAGATCAAATGTTCGCTTTCAAAAATGGCGCAGCGGGTCAAATTAGCTGACCCGCAATCAAGCAGTCGCTAATATTTACCGCGCGAGCGCGATAACGACGCGTGAAAGATCCTTAATTAATAAGCAGCGCTGGGGGGAGGCGGCTAATCTCCACCGCCCACGCGCGCTTTTTCGGAGAAATTCGAAACCCGATTCGCCGAACTAGTGCATCCGTTTTCCAGAAAGTTCGGAGTCGCGCATCAACCTGTCGAATGACTGACGATTTCGGCTCCGAATTCTCTGGAAAAACGGATCAATAAAATGGAGTGAACGGCGACAATCTCTCTCAGTCGAGAACCTTTTCTAAAGTTGGATCTGTGTGAATAACAATCCGAACATTTTATAGTTGGTGATTCCGTGGCGACCTCTCCTCGCGGCGTCAAGACAGTAAATTATTAGAAGATAAGTTGTAAATAGAAGTGTGAATAAATGTGCGTATAAAAATCATAGCTGTGAACTTACTCTCGAATCTGTCGTTTCATACGATACCCTTTTGTTACGTTTTGCAAACCGAACATTTACGAATTTAGGAATCAAAATAATAATAGAGAAATTCTTGAAAAATTAATAACTAGTCATCATAGAATATGTTTAAAGTGTCATCTATGCGTAAATGACTAATAATTTATTATATATATATATATATATATATATATATATATATATATACACAGGGTGTCCTAGACCACCCGTACACCCCTTTTCTTTCAAAAACTAAGCATTTTAGAGAAAAACGTTTTCGACAAAAATTGTATGATTTTGAGGAGAATATAAGATGGTGTCATTGGTTTGACCTTGGATGGCATCGTTAAGGTCCAAGGACACATTTAATTTCTTAAATGGAATCACCTATTTTTTATTGCATATTCTTATAGCTTATGTCGAGAGCTTTCCAAAACATTATAATAAAGTATTAAAACGGCTATCTCACTAATAACCTTGGCCTTGACATATGTGATCAAGATCATGATCCTGAGTAACCTTCAATAAGTTTTAATTGGTGGTGCCTACTGAAAACTTTATTTAATAATAATCTATATAAAATCGTACAATAATAAACCTCATTTTACGCTGACTCAGCGGTGATGTGGTGTGGACCTCGCTTCGTGTGGAAAGTTACAAACTTATGTAAAATCTTACTTAATAATAGACCTCGTTTCGTGCTAACTTAGCGATGATGTGGTATGGACTTCGTTTCGCGTGAAAAGTTGCAAACCTATATAGAACCGGTAAACCTGCATAAGAGGACTCTGCTCGTACTGACCCCCCTAACTTTGACCTTGACATATGTTGTTAAGGTCATTCTCCTGGGTAACATTCCAAAAGTTTTCGCCGTCGGTCATCGTTTATTAAAAAGTTATAGACAAAAGTCTAGTCCCCCCCCCCCCGACTACCATCAACGTGTCATCCGCATAGCAGATGACACGGCAGCTGGGGGGAAGGACTCTACCCAGTATCTCATCGTACGCAATGTTCCACAGGAGCGAGCCCAATACGGATCTCTGCGGAACACCGCGCACGATGGGCCTTCTTCTGCGGATCCCCCCCCCCGCATTGCGGTAGGAGATATCCCTATCCCTAAAATAATCCCAGATTACCCTGATCAGGTAATCCGGAACTCCATGCGACCGCAGCCCCGCCCTATCCTGTCCCACGGGAGGGTGTTGAATGCATTAGCTATGTTTAAGGACACAACCAATGCCACCCCTGGACTATCTGTTCCGAGCGGGCCTCCAAATCATCGACCGTGTCGATGGTTGACCGGCCCACTCGGAACCTGTACTGGCTCTCACTGGCTCCTTGCCGCAGGTGCTCAGTAAGGCGCCCCACCAGTATCCTCTCCATCAGCTTACCAACTTCGTCCAGCAAACAGAGAGGTCGGTAAGCCGATCGGCGAGATCCCTTCTCCCCTTCGGGAGAAGGATCAACCTCGCCTCCTTCCTTGAGGCATCTCGTGAAGAGGTACCTCAAGGACCCGCTGACTTCACCCATGACCCAGGGCCCAGATATTGCCCGGGATGCCGTTCGAACTGGAAGCCTTATTCGGTTTCATCCTCCGGACGGCATCTCTCATCTCCTTTACTGTCACCTCCCAGTCCTCCCTCCACTCCACCAGGCAAATAGCCCGAGTGGGGGAAGCGCATCTCACCTCCGGCATCCCCCGGGGAAGAGGGTTTCGACCATCTCTCCGAGGAAGCCGGGAGCAAGAGACTCCGTGGTCGGAGGCGCCCACGGTCTCAACCTATTGAGGACCATTCTATACGGGCGCTCCCACGGGTTCTCATTCAGGGATCATTTCCTCCTAGACCCTGGTCTTAGACCTCCCAATGGCGGCGCAGAGGGAGTACCGAGCTTCGCGATACTCCCCTCGCGCCCGCTCTATGCACGCCTCGCTGCTCCCCCTCCTTCGCAGGACCCGCTAGAGCCGGCGCCTGGCCCGGACCGAGGCGTCGCGAAGACTCGCGATTTCCTCGGTCCACCAGTACATCGACTTCCTCCCGCACCCCTTCCTTACTCTTGGCATCGAGGCATCGTAGACTCCCCACAGAGCCTTGCGAAGCCTCAATGCCAATTCTTCCACAACTAATTCCTCCCACCCTCGGTGATCCTCCTCCACACCCAAAGCGAGACGTGCACCGAGGCCATCAGGAGGTCCGGGTTCAGCCGAGTGAGGGACCACCTGCGCTCCTCCACCACATCCGCCCCGAGGGGACCGAGGGGCAGCCAAACTGAGCTCGATATATCTGTGATCAGACAGGATCTCGAGCTCAGTGGCAATTCTTCAACCCACCATTGTGCGCAGGGTCGTAGGGGAGGCCCACGACAAATCGACGATGGACTCCCTCTGCGGCTTCACGCACGTGGCCATGGACTCTTCATTGAGTAGGGTCTATACTACACATGCGAACAAATACATTCTCTGTCTGTCTGTCTGTTTGTCTGTCTCTTTCTCGCTCCCCCCTCTCTCTCTCTCTCATTCGCTCAGTCACCTATAATTTTTTTTTACGAGAGAGGAAAAAATGCATTTTATGCATACCCACTGGTCGATCCAGTGAGTTATGTGGGACTCGAGTACCAACTTGAACTACCAACTCGGTACTCGCTACCCACTAAAAATCCCTCTTTTTTCACGAATATTCTTTGACACACTGTCCCTCCGACTTCCCGAGCTCTGTTTTCACATAACGTCAAAAAATACTTATTATTATTATCTTGTAACGATGCACCTCCCAAACTGCATCGTTCCCGGCCAAATATCGACTGGAAGCTGCCGCCCGACGACCACCGGTCGGGCAATAGCAGAGGATTGTGCGCCCACATTTTTAAACGTTAGCAACATCCGGATAGAAGTCCAATATAACACCGTCGGCCGAGAGTCGCCGGTTGAGAACCGCATGCGGCATCTCGAACACGGTCGCCGGGAGCCGCCGGCTGAGAATCCCGCGCGCGATACCCCGAATTTCCCCGGGCGGAATCCGAATAGTACCGTTATTTTTTTCCGCCGCCCGGTGGGGGTAATTACCGAATACGCCGGCGCGTGAGTCATAATTAACAGTATAAAACAGGCTCCCGGTGACACTTCGAGCAGATCCTTCCAATCCTCTCCAGAGCGAAGGCAAGCCAAGCAACCGAGAAATACGAAGCGATTACCAGAGAACCAGGAGGTAGGGAGAACGCCGTTTCCGCCGATCGATATCGGCACTCAACGGATCGTCTTCAATCCTAGATTCCTTATCAGGAAAGGTGCCTCGCACCTATCCGGGGGTGGACCGAGAGCTGTCTCCGACGCTCGCTAGCGTCGCGATGCCTTCCTAACACCTTTATTCGTCTGGGAAATCATTTCCCGTATATAAGATTCGGTTTAAAGCCGATCAGCTGTTATCTTAATTCCGCGCGAAGGCCTGATTATAAGAACCGCGATAAGAAACACAGCAAGAACATGACGCCGGGCCGCAAAAGCCCGCAAAGCCATGCATCGCCTATGGCAAAATCACCGTCCAATTAATTTCATTATCACGCTTCACGCGATTTTATTTTATTATTTTTTTTACCGGCGATTCCCTCGTACATCTAAACCAGCGATTAAAGCGAACATTCGACAGAACTTGTATTTCGGCGCGATCGAGATCTCGATCGCTCAATACGCGTCCATCCGTACATTTATACACACACATTGTACACGTATACACACGCACGCTATACGTCGCACTCAAACACGTATTTATACATACACAGTTATACATCGCATTTACCCGCGCGCACTCGTACACATCCGTATACTGCATCGACTCTTGCACACATTTAGACTGCGTACACACTCACACACACACACACACACACACACACACACACACACACACACACACTATTTGCTGCATTCATCCACGCACATATTACATACTGCGTTCATTCATTGTTTACTGCATTCATCCGCGCACACTTGCATACATTGCATTCCGCGCTTATACGCGTGCACACGCATAAACTTGTACACACACTTCATTTAAAATATATTTTTTTTGCTTTCCTCACGCATCGAGTAATTATTTTCTTCCTGGAAACCGACGGCTATTCACGACATAAGAAAAGTGTTAAGATCACGAAAAGTCACGACGTTAAAACCTTGTTCGATAACTTTTGATGTATTGCTGAAATTGAAGGAGAAATGAATTTTCCGATAGATCATACGTTCTCAAATTTAAAGTAGATATCACGTTGCAAAAGACAAAAATCCACACTAAATTATTAACTGAAAGTTTTTCTTCTTTTATGAACTGTATTCTTTTATAAACTTTAACGTAATCACATTTATTTACTCACTCAATGAGACGAGAAATTTATCAATAACTCTATCACTAATCACTATCAATCACTGTCGAATAATCATTGTTGGCGATTAAAAACCACTCGATTAAAGAAAGACAGGCGCACATACGTTATTACATGATGTGACGACGCGGCAACGCGATGATATTTACCCGGCAACAGCAAATAACTTTTGGTTATGGTAAGTTACGGTAGCTTTTTCAATCAAACACATGTTCACGTTCGACAGCGCTGTTAGTTTCTTAACCTATCGTAATGTCGCGTTGTCGCGTTGTCACATCGTGTAATAACGTATGTGCGCATGTGTTTCTTTAATCGAGTGGTTTTTAATTGCCAACAGTGATTATTCGACAGTGATTGATAATGATTAGTGATAAAGTCATTGGTAAATTTCTCATCTTATCGAATGAGTAAATGTAATTATGTTGAAGTTTATAAAATAATACAGTTTATAAAATAAAAAAGAACTTTCGATTAATTATTTAGAGTGAATCTCTGTCCCTTTAGAACGTGATATCTACGTTCAATTTGAGTGAAAATACGATTTATCGAAAAATTCATTTTTCAAGAAATTACAGCAATGCGTCGAACAAAATAATAATAACTACTCTTTGGTGTTGTGTGAAAACAGATTTCGGAATGTCAAAAAAAACAGTGTTAGAGAAAATTTCAAAAGAGAGGGGTTTTTAGTGAGAGTAGGGAGTATCGAGTTTGTAATTCGACTTGGTGCTTGAATCCCACATAACTCACCGGACCGGCCTGTGAATATGCATAAAATGCATTTTCTCCTCTCTCGTAAAAAAAGCACAATATAAAAAAAATAATAATAATTAAAGTGAAAATGTTTAATTATAAAAAATAAATAATAATTTAAGTAAGAGTAATAATAACTTTAAGTAAGCAAATGAGAGAGAGTGAGGGAGAGAAAGAGAGAGGCAGAGAGAGAGAGGGAGAAGGGGGGAGGGGGGAGGGGATGGAAGGGGGAGACGGGGAGATATATAGGGAGGGAGGGAGGGAGAGAGAGAATGAGAATTATGTATTCGCATGTGTGTGTATGTAGCGACCAGCTGATCGCAGCGATCGTCCCGCGTAAGCACCCGCGTCTGACAGTGAATCGTGTCACCCTTGCCTGCCTCTTGTATCCGACCCGTTATAAGTTAATTACTTCTTTTAATAATTCGAAAACTAAGCGTCGGACGAAATTTTGTCAAAGGAAAAATCGTCTTAGAATTGACTCAAGAATGTGTCATTTCACGGACAATAGGATTACTTTGAATCACCCTGCATGTTAGGTTAGGTTAGATTAGGTTGTATCTTTTAGTTTTTAGTTTACTGTGTGATTGCAATATTTTAATTTTTACCGATTATTTTATTGTGATTGCAATAATTTGGTCTTTACTGATAATTTTTATTTATTTAATATATAAGCAATATACCTATATAAAATTTTTATTTATTTAACATATAGTGCAATATTTAATTACTTTTTGCAATAATTAGTTAGTTAGTTTGCGACTGATTAAGATAAGAAATTTTAATATTTAGTTTTGACGAGCAAACTAATATCTTTAAATAACATATTTTATTTAATGTAACTGTACCTAATATTTACCTAATATATTTATTTTATATGACTGTATTTGAATATAACAGCTGTTTTTATACGCTAGGCGAATGTGTAGAAGAATATTAATTTTGTACCTTATGTTGAATTTTCATTTTGTTTTAATATATACGTTATATTTTTGTTTTAGTCTGCGACTGATTAAGAATTAAGGTCATTGTAATAATTAGGAATATTTGTGCTTTCTCATTTATATTAAAGTAAATATTTTTAGAGCTATACCTAGTCAATTTATTAAATCATCACTCAACAATTGAAAAACCAGCACTATACAATACGGACTAGCGCAGTTTCACTTATGAAGAATTAGCAACTTTGCCTACTTGAAATCGGGCGAAGTTCCTAATACAGTAGTTATTGACATTGCTATAGCTGAATAGGCAATGTCAATTTTGTTCACATCAAACCGGGCCATGTCAGTTAATAAACCATTTCAGCAGGCTTTACCTAAGAACGATATGCAGAGCAGACATTGCCTGGGCAATGTCGGCTCTGCACACCTAACGGACTTCGGCCCGTAACATATACATATGATACTATAGAATATAGCATACAACATGTAGTATATAGCGTATAGCATATAGTACATAGTATATAGCGTACAGCATATAGTACAGAATATATTTGAACAATAAAAATAATTATTTATTCGGAAATATATTAAAGGATGTTCACCCACAATTACTGAAAAATCATATTCAAAATCGTCTAAAAAAGATCGAATGTGGAAAAACATTGGATTGGTCAACTGCTGAAGCATTAGCCATCGGTTCTCTATTATATCAAGGATATAATGTAAGAATAAGCGGACAAGATGTTGGTCGTGGAACTTTTTCACAAAGACACGCGATGTTTGTTGATCAATCTACAGAAGGTATACCAAAAAATTCATATATAATATGAATATTATTCATATTGTCTAAATATGTATATTTTAAATTTATATTAAATTTTAGCTATTTTTATCCCATTGAATTCTATGGTTAATGATCAAACTGGCAAATTAGAAATGGCTAATAGCATTTTGTCCGAAGAAGCTGTACTAGGTTTTGAATATGGTATAAGTATAGCATCACCATTTATTTTGCCTATTTGGGAAGCTCAGTTCGGAGATTTCTGTAATGGAGCACAAATCATTATCGATACATATATAACGAACGGAGAAGCAAAATGGATGTTGAGTAGTGGCTTAACAATGCTCTTACCACATGGATATGATGGTGCTGGTCCAGAACATAGTTCATGTAGACTCGAAAGATTTTTACAATTAACCGATAGTAAAGACAATGAAATTGATAGCGATGACATTAATATACAGATTGCGAATCCTACTGAACCAGCACAATATTTCCATTTATTGAGAAGGCAGGTAAGAATAAATTATAAAATATAGAAATAATTTCTAAACATTTCTGTTATGATAAATTGCAAACATTTAAATTCAAATATTTTATAAATTTATAGATGATAAGAAATTATCGAAAACCTTTGGTCGTGGTAGCACCTAAAATTTTATTGCGTCATCCAATAGCAGTATCATCCTTTTCAGATTTTAAGCCTGGGACAAGTTTCAAAACTATTATAGGTATGTTGTACTTTAATATTCCGCTTTAAAAAAATATAATCAATATAATAAAATTTTAATTTATATATTTATTTAATTTTATTTATATTATTATTTATTTATATTTATATATTTATATTTATATTTATATTTATTAATTTATAAAATAAATTAATAAATGTAATTAAAATTTATAATTGATATAAAGGGTCTAGGAGAATAAGCATGAGAAAGTTGCTCTCGCACGTATCAAATTGATATCATAGATGGGCCCTTGTTACATATACCCTCCCGAAGTGATGACATTAAAATGTAATTTTTATGGGAATTATGGGAAAGGAAAATGAAATCGAAGAAGTCGATTTTTTCGAAAACGGCTGAACTGATTTTGATGAAAAAAAATATGTTGTAGGGACCAATAAAGGCTACTAAATAAAAATATACTTTAAAAATTTTAATAAAAAATACGGCCAAGAATGACGGTTTGAAATTTTCAAACAATTTTTTTGAGGTTATGTTTTAGAAATACATCTCTAATTTTTTATGCAAAATAATCCTCAGAATGTGTACTTCAACATACATTTTTTCCAAATTTTTTCTAGATATTTCATGACAAAAAAATAAATGTATGCCCAGAGTACCATGCGCGTATATAACTGTCTGGCTCGCACTCTCTCGTTCGAGCATCGAGTGAAAGAGACGGCTATTGGATCTCAGTAGTTGTTATAGGAGAGTTCTAATCCAGGACCTCTCAGGGGGGTGAGGGGAACCGCGGTGCGGGGGGGAGTGACGTCACGCGCGGGGAAGGAGGATCCGCGGCGCGAGCGATGGACGAGGGGGTCCGCGAGGTGAAGGGGGATCCACGGCGCGAGCGATGGACGAGGGGGTCCGCGAGGTGAAGGGGGATCCGCGGCGCGAGAGATGGACGAGGGGGTCCGCGCGGTGAAGGGGGATCCGCGGCGCGAGCGATAGACGAGGGGGGCCGCGAGGTGAAGGGGGATCCGCGGCGCGAGCGATGGGCGAGGGGGTCCGCGCAGTGAAGGGGGATCCGCGGCGCGACCGATGGGCGAGGGGGTCCGCGCGGTGAAGGGGGATCAGCGGAAAGAAAACGGCGTGTGAGAAGGACAGCGCAACGTATGGGAAAAGGACAGTGCAAAGTGTGTGAAGAGGACAGTGCTACGAGTGCGACAAGGATGGCGTTAACGCGGGACAAGGACGACGTATAGGTGGGAGAAGGACGACGCAAAGGTAAGTGAACAACGAGTATTCTAAGCGAAAGAGAAAGAACGATAATATCGAGAATAACAACGCGTGCGAGAGAGAACGATAGTGCAAGAACAACGCGAGTGAGAGAGAGAACGCATATGAAAGAGAGAACGATAGCGCCAAGACGACATGTACAAGAGAGAGAACGATAATATCGCGAGACTTACAATTAGCGCGTGCGAGAGAGAACGATAGCGCGAAGACGACGCGTGCAAGAGAGAACGATAATATCGCGAGACTTACAACTAACAAGTATGATAGAGATAGCGATACTTAAAACTAGCGCGAAAGAGACGCAAGAGAGATGCAAGGATGGGAACGCATGGAGAGGTGCGTAAATAATTAGATTTTTTTTTTTACATCAAAATATAAAACATAAATTTATTAAAAATGTGTGTGTGTTTTTATACATTTTGTGTGTGTGTGTGTGTGTGTGTGTATGTACTTAAAATTAAGATTATAATAATATAAAATATATTATAATAAAAATAATTTGGGGATGCGGGGGTGGGGGTCAGGGGATGGTCACTCCTGGAAGACTAGGGGCGATGTGTCGGGCTGAGGGACTTCCGCTCCTGGTCCTCTCGTCGACCATTCATGTACTCTCGTAAACTCTGAAATTAAACATAATAATTGTAAATGTTTTAAATTTATTACACATTAGCAAAAATATTTTTACCTTCAACGTTTCCAAGTCATGTCGTAGCATATTCTCATGTACATCTCCTTCGAATTTGTCTATACCTTTACATAATTCAAGATGTTCACAAAGTCTATTTCCGAAACATTTTACTTTAGTGTGATTAGGATCTTCCGCATGTATACATTCAAAACAAAAACTTGTATCACATTTTTTAACTGAGTTCGCCCAATATTTTCGAGTTTTGAGAAATCTGTTCAACGAAATTGTGCGGGGTTTTTTCAAGCCGAGCTCACGATTTCTTATAAATTGAACGACTGAGGTTTCCAGATTCTTCTTCGAAAGTTGTTCCCGCTCATACTGAAGTAATTCATCAACATCACTAGTTCGAAAATCGAAATCAGGTTCCTTATCAGATGATTCTTCTTTCGCATATAATTTCTTCCATTTCGCTCTTCTTTCTCTCTCAATCACAATTTTTTCCACCAACGGGATCCATCCAGACATCATATTCATCCATATCTTCATTGCCGATGATTACGTTTTCTTCAGCATCATTATCATCCATATCTTCATTACCAATGATTACGTTTTCTTCAGCCATTGCACTAACGTAACACACACACAAGACTAATGAAACGCAAAGAACAACGAAAGAAATGATACTCTAGTGCAGCAGACTCCTCTTCATTATATATCTTTTTAATATCTCGCGTCTCATTCCAACTAGAGCATCGCGTCTCATCTACCTCAGCATTTCTCTACATCTTTGAAGGAGCGTGTTGAGAAAAATTGTCGACTATTCTTATTCGTATGGAAGGAAAGAAATAAAATTCATAGATGGAATAAAAATAATTATTTATTGCACGCATCGTAAGAATATCATTTACAGCACATGTTAATAATTCGCAATCGATCAATGATTCGCTGTCAAAGACATCACTCTCACGTATCGTTTTTACAGCATCGCATACAGTAGTAATATTATTACGTTGTAATACAGTTTCAAATTGTTTAAATTTTTCATTTACGAGATACGTATTCTCGCATAACCAATTGTGCATATGATCGATACAATTTTCAAAATTAAATAAATGTAATAATGTTTCTGGTTTCATGTACAAAGAATTTTCGCATAATGTGAGTTTTACAATTTTCGATTGACACATTTCAATCATTAAATCTCCAATTCTTAATGGGGGAGCAGTCGATTGTAGAAATTGTTCAACGTCTGCTTGCTTCCGCATCAACAAATTCCACGTTGAAAAGGGTAACACTATTTGATTGCCTCGATTATCACCGAGAATCAGTTCCACGTACGATACAGCTCCAACGCTTATTCCAATGTCCAAATACTTGTACGACGTCGGGGTTAGAGCGTACCTTCTTCCAAGTATGCGAGCCGCACGACGAGGCTGAATACTATAAAAATATAAATAATTAGACAACAATATTAAAAATCAATAAGTAAAAAAATTTTTTAAACGATTTAAACTTACGTGTCGCATTTCTGCTTCTTACACGGTGGAGTTTCACCGTTTCGAATCGAGACGTAGAAATTCATATTTCTTCAGCGGCGAACCTTTCACACGCGCGATTGATGCAATACTGCAATCGTATTAGAATCAATATCAATTCAAATAGTATCCCAAATTGCGATGTAGAGGGGATTATTGCTGACGCAACATTTTAATTTCATCCAATTTGGTCGCGCCGATGTACGGCTGCGATGACATCATCATCTTCGGAACAAAGATTTAGCTGAATTTGCTAAAATCGAGCACCGATGTACGGCTGCTCCTGATGCAATCACGTTAAAATTTTCAAATGTACGTGACAAATAGTGAAAAAATAACCACCAAGGTTAAAATGTGTATCATCCCTAGACAAAGATTTAGCTGAATTTGCTAAAATCGAGCGCCGATGTACGGCTGCGCCTGATGCAATCGCATTAAAATTATTCAAATGTACGTGACAAATAGTGAAAAAATAACCACTAAGGTTAAAATGTGTATCATCCCTAGACAAAGATTTAGCTGAATTTACTAAAATCAAGCGTCTATGTACGACTGCGCCTGGTGCAATCGCATTAAAATTATTCAAATGTACGTGACAAATAGTGAAAAAATAACCACCAAGGTTAAAATGTGTATCATCCCTAGACAAAGATTTAGCTGAATTTAGTAAAATCGAGCGCCGATGTACGGCTGCCCCTGATGCAATCACGTTAGATTTTTCAAATGTACGTGACAAATAGTGAAATTATCAAGGTTAAATTGCACACGGTACTACGGGCAATTTTTGTAAGATGAAATCGTTCTAGAATGTTCGATGATAAAACAATGCATGAGACAATATATAAATCATGATAGAGAGACGCACCCCACCAGTAGCTAAAGTGCATCAGACCTGTCATTAGAAACGCTAAATTTTGCAAGTGTACGTTAGCAATATGGAGGAGCAAATTTTGCGAGAACAATCCGCTTTGCTTGATTCGTTGGAAAACTACATTGTGTGGGAGCAACGATGCGACGAGTACATCGAGTCGCTGGAAGAGCAAAGTCGAATCAAACGCCCGCGATTATCGATCGGATGTCGACAATCGCTGATTGCTCAGATCGCGCGCTTCGAAGGGTTGAAAAATTCGGTACGTGGACGTTTCGTACACGCGGGTGCCGGATGTAGTGCGCGTCAAAATGGACTTGTGTGGCGCGAAATTGATACGGCGTTCGAGAGTCGCGACTGGTGCGGTGATAAACTATAATCACATCGAACCGCGCCAATTTCTCGATGACGCCAAAGACATTGTGTTGGAACATGTGCAGGGCGCTTTAAAAAAACACAACAGTGTAAAAGTGAACACTATATTCAATGGTGAATTTGTGGCCGGAGATAAACACGCGAATAAAAGTGTGAATACGAGAAACTATGAACTCTTTCGCACATCTGATTTATGCGAGTGGTACGAACAGCGCGTTATCGAGTCCATCCTAGCGTCTCTGGAAGAGTTTTAGGAACGTGATAGTGGGTGGGCATTGTCGCGAATACTGAACTTGACTGTAAATATTAACAAGTACAATCCCATGCGCGCGGGATGTCACATCAAGTTACCGCGGGAGATTATGATGAAGAGAGCGGTGGTTAACGTGCAATCAAAGGATAATGCGTGTTTCGCGTGGGCAGTGGTCGCCGCTCTGTATCCCGCCGAAAGTCATGCGGAACGGGAATCATCGTACCCGCATTACACGACAGTGCTGAATCTCCGGGACATTGAGTTTCCAGTGACTGTTAATCAAATTAAGAAATTTGAACTTGCAAATGACATTTCAATCAATGTGTACGACATCGAAGACAAAAACATTGTCCCGATACGTCTTTCGCAGCAGAAACGGGACAAACATGTGAACCTGCTGTACACTGAAGACGGCAACAGCGTGGGACATTTCGCTTGGATCAAAAATTTATCCCGGCTCGTGAGCTCGCAATTGAGCAAACACAATGGTCAAAGATATATCTATGATCGGTAAGTTTATTTTATATTATTTGAAAATTATAATTTATATAAAAAATCTTATGATAAAAAAATTTTTTTCTTTTACAGATGCCTTCATTATTTTGGTTCGGACGACAAGTTGCAGTCGCATACGGTCGACTGCGGAAAGCTAAACGACTACGCTGTCCGATTGCCGAGCGACAAGGACAAGTGGCTCGAGTTCAGCAACCCTAATCGGAAGGAGCGGCTTCCATTTGTGGTCTACGCCGACTTGGAATGTGTCCTGACCAAGACGAAAGAAGAAAAATTATATCAACGCCATCGGGTATTTAGTTTAGCTTATTATGTACATTGTTCGTACGACGACTCATTATCAACGTATCATTCGCGTCGTAGCGTCGATTGTATAACATGGTTCGCCGAAGACCTTAAAAATTTAGCAATTCGCGTTAAGAATATTTTAAAAACAAATGTCCCCATGGTAAATTTAACGTTCGAAGAGTGGGAGAAATTCCATAGCGCCACTCGTTGTCATATATGCGAAAAGCCGTTTACACAAGACGATACACGCGTTCGCGATCATTGCCATCTGACCGGGCGGTACAGAGGTCCTGCACACTCAAATTGTAATCTAAATTATAAAGATTCTTTTTGCATTCCGATAGTGTTTCACAATTTATCCGGTTACGATTCTCATTTTATCATCGAGGAAATAGCCACAGCGTTCGAAGGGAAAATCGAGTTATTACCGATAACCAAGGAAAAATATATTTCGTTTACTAAAAGTGTTGATCTTAAAGAAGAAGAATCAAAAAATCAAATAAAATTACGTTTCATCGATTCATACAAATTTCTCGCATCGAGTCTCGATAAATTGGCATCATTTTTGGACAAAGATAAACTCAAAATTTTAAAATCGGAATTTCAAAATTTATCAACAGAAAATTTCAATTTGTTAACGCGAAAAGGCGTATTTCCGTACGAATACATCGATTCCGTCGACAGGTTGCATGATACGTGTTTACCACCGCGCGAATCGTTTTACAGTTCCTTGACTGGTGAAACTGTATCCGAGAGCGATTACGCGCACGCCGAGAACGTCTGGACACGATTCTCCATTCGGACGCTAGGCGAATATAGCGACTTGTACCTCAAAATTGATGTCTTGTTATTAGCCGACATTTTCGAAAACTTTCGAGATAAATGTATCGAAAGTTACGGACTCGACCCCGCGTATTATTATACTCTCCCCGGATACACGTGGGACGCCATGTTGAAGCATACAAAGATCACGTTCGAGTTGCTTACAGACATCGACATGGTTATGTTTATCGAACGTGGTATACGCGGCGGCCTGAGCCAATGTTCGGGTAGATACGCTCGCGCTAATAACAAGTACATGGAGTCGTACGATCCATCGAAACCATCATCGTACTTGATGTACTTTGATGTAAATAATTTGTACGGATGGGCGATGTGTCAACCGTTGCCCTATGCGGATTTTCGATGGATCGACGATGTGTCAAATTTTGACGTATCATCCATCGCGCTAGATTCGCCTACGGGCTATATCCTCGAAGTGGATCTCGAGTACCCGCAACATCTTCACGATGCGCACACTGATCTACCGTTTTGCCCGACACGCGACAAACCACCTGGCAAGCGAGAATTCAAGCTACTTGCAACGTTATACGATAAGAAGCGTTACGTGATACACTACCGCAACCTGCAGCAGTGTACGCGGCACGACCTTCGTGTAACAAAAATACATCGAATTTTACAGTTTTCTCAATCTCCCTGGCTTCAAAATTATATAGAATTAAATACACATTTCAGAACGTTGGCTAAAAATGATTTCGAAAAAAATTTATACAAATTAATGAATAATGCGGTATTTGGTAAAACGATGGAAAATGTACGCAATCGTGTCGATGTAAAATTATTAACAAAGTGGAACGGACGATACGGCGCAGAGGCGATGATCGCGAAACCAAATTTTCACAGCAGAAGCGTTTTTTCGGAAAACTTAATCGCTGTGGAATTGCGTAAACTCGAGGTGAAATTTTACAAACCGATTTACGTGGGTATGTGCATCCTCGACATATCCAAGACATGTTTGTACGAATTTCATCACGAGTATATGGCGCCAATGTATCGCGACAAATGTCGAGTAATGTATACCGATACGGACAGTCTCATATATCACATCGAGTGTGCGAATGTGTATGAGAATATGAAGCGTGACATTGTTAGATTCGACACGAGCGATTATGCGGTGGACAATGCATACGGTATACCGCTTCTAAATAAAAAGGTACCGGGTCTGATGAAGGATGAAAACAACGGTGCCATAATGACCGAATTCGTCGGGCTCAGAGCAAAGATGTACGCGTTACGAGTGAATGGGAAAAAGGATACGAAGAAAGTCAAAGGTGTCAAGAGCAACGTTGTCGCGAGAACGATAACGTTTGACGATTACACGCGGTGCTTGAACGAAGAGATTGAAATGACGCGTCAGCAGTCGTGTATACGATCTAAATTACACCAAGTATACACGATTCGCGAGACGAAAATTGCTCTGAGTCCGTACGACGACAAGCGATCGTACCCGATACCACCGATACGCTACCGTGGGGACATTATCAGATACCGTTGTAAATAAATCTATATTTTGTTTATTGTATATTTTGTACATAACCATGTATATATTTTGTACATTTTATATTATATATTTTTATTTATATATTTATATTTAATTTATATTTTAATAAATTTTATATATTTTTATACGCATATTTATGTTTCAATAAATGTTTACAATACATTATTTTTATGAATCCAAGAATTGTATGATTTATCCATTCCCAACCATTTCACATAAACCTCATCACCCTTTTCTCGCAAAATTTTTTCCACGAGATATACGTCGGGATTGGCGACGCGTTGTAACTCGTATTCGTAGAATCCTCCAGTGATGGGATTTCCCCGCGAATCTTTGAGTATGAATGTCGCGGGATTAGTTTTCTGCACCTCGATAATCTTAAAAACTTCGGTCGTCCAATTTGGCGTGAAACCTTTTTCAAAGATGGTCTTGTATTTGCTCACGCGTACCGAATCGCCTACTTTAAATTTTGCCGGAGCCGCAATTTTTATATTGCTGTACACCGTATTTAAAATTTTTCGGCGATCGTCGAACGGTCATTGACCGGAAACGAACGGTCATTGAACGGAAACGAACGCTCGTCGAACGGTCATCGAACGGTAATTGAACGGTCATCGAACGGAAATGAACGCTCGTCGAACGGTCATTGAACGGTCATTGAACGGAAAATAAACGACCGTCGACGGAAACGGACGCTCGTTGAACGGTCATCGAACGGTAATGAATGACCGTTGAACGGAAATTAAAAATGGATCGATGAGCTATCTCGACTCGTTGCAGAGTACAATACGCGAAAACATCGCACCATCGGTATGAGACATGTCAACGTCACTCCGGCGATCGCCGAAAAACTTTTAAATACGGTGTACAGCAATATAAAAATTGCGGCTCCGGCAAAAATTTAAAGTAGGCGATTCGGTACGCGTGAGCAAATACAAGACCATCTTTGAAAAAGGTTTCACGCCAAATTGGACGACCGAAGTTTTTAAGATTATCGAGTGCAGAAAACTAATCCCGCGACATTCATACTCAAAGATTCGCGGGGAAATCCCATCACTGGAGGATTCTACGAATACGAGTTACAACGCGTCGCCAATCCCGACGTATATCTCGTGGAAAAAATTTTGCGAGGAAAAAGGGTGATGAGGTTTATGTGAAATGGTTGGGAATGGATAAATCATACAATTCTTGGATTCATAAAAATAATGTATTGTAAACATTTATTGAAACATAAAATATGCGTATAAAATATATAAAATTTATTAAAATATAAATAAAATATAAATATATAAATATAAAAATATATAATATAAAATGTACAAAATATATACATGGTTATGTACAAAATATACAATAAACAAAATATAGATTTATTTACAACGGTATCTGATAATGTCCCCACGGTAGCGTATCGGTGGTATCGGGTACGATATATCGCTTGTCGTCGTACGGACTCAGAGCAATTTTCGTCTCGCGAATCGTGTATACTTGGTGTAATTTAGATCGTATACCACGACTGCTGACGCGTCATTTCAATCTCTTCGTTCAAGCACCGCGTGTAATCGTCAAACGTTATCGTTCTCGCGACAACGTTGCTCTTGACACCTTTGACTTTCTTCGTATCCTTTTTCCCATTCACTCGTAACGCGTACATCTTTGCTCTGAGCCCGACGAATTCGGTCATTATGGCACCGTTGTTTTCATCCTTCATCAGACCCGGTACCTTTTTATTTAGAAGCGGTATACCGTATGCATTGTCCACCGCATAATCGCTCGTGTCGAATCTAACAATGTCACGCTTCATATTCTCATACACATTCGCACACTCGATGTGATATATGAGACTGTCCGTATCGGTATACATTACTCGACATTTGTCGCGATACATTGGCGCCATATACTCGTGATGAAATTCGTACAAACATGTCTTGGATATGTCGAGGATGCACATAACCCACGTAAATCGGTTTGTAAAATTTCACCTCGAGTTTACGCAATTCCACAGCGATTAAGTTTTCCGAAAAAAAACGCTTCTGCTGTGAAAATTTGGTTTCGCGATCATCGCCTCTGCGCCGTATCGTCCGTTCCACTTTGTTAATAATTTTACATCGACACGATTGCGTACATTTTCCATCGTTTTACCAAATACCGCATTATTCATTAATTTGTATAAATTTTTTCGAAATCATTTTTAGCCAACGTTCTGAAATGTTGTTATTTAATTCTATATAATTTTGAAGCCAGGGAGATTGAGAAAACTGTAAAAATTCGATGTATTTTTGTTTACAACGAAGGTTCGTGGCCGGCGTACACTGCTGCAGGTGCCGGTAAGTGTTATCACGTAACGCTTCTTGATTCGTATTAACGTTGCCAAGTAGCTTGAATTCTCGCTTGCCAAGGTGTGTTGGTCGCGTTGTCGGGGCCAAAACGGTAGATCAGTGTGCGCATCGTGAAGATGTTCGGGTTACTCGCAGATCCACTTCGAGGATATTAAGCCCGTAGGCGAATCTACGGATGGATGATACGTCAAAATTNAAGACAATGAAATTGATAGCGATGACATTAATATACAGATTGCGAATCCTACTGAACCACAGCACAATATTCTCCATTTATTGAGAAGGCAGGTAAAATAAATTATAAAATATAGAAATAATTTCTAAACATTCTGTTATGATAAATTGCAGACATTTTAAATTCAAAATATTTTATAAATTTATAGATGATAAGAAATTATCGAAAACCTTTGGTCGTGGTAGCACCTAAATTTATTTTTTGCGTCATCCAATAGCAGTATCTCCTTTTCAGATTTAAGCCTGGGACAGTTTCAAAACTATTATAGGTATGTTGTACTTTAATATTCCGCTTTAAAAAAATATAATCAATATAATAAAATTTTAAATTTATATATTTATTTAATTTATTTTATATTATTATTTATTTATATTTATATTATTTATATTTATATTTATATTTATTAATTTATAAAATAAATTAATAAATGTAATTAAAATTTTATAATTGATAAAGGGTCCTAGGAGAAACTAAGCATGAGAAAGTTGCTCTCGCACGTATCAAATTGATATCAATAGATGGGCCCTTGTTACATATACCCTCCCGAAGTGATGACATTAAAATGTAATTTTTATGGGAATTATGGGAAAGGAAAATGAAAATCGAAAGAAGTCGATTTTTTCGAAAACGGCTGAACTGATTTTGATGAAAAAAAATATGTTGTCGGGACCAATAAAGGCTACTAAATAAAAATATACTTTAAAAATTTTAATAAAAAATACGGCCAAGAATGACGGTTTGAAATTTTTCAAACAATTTTTTTTGAGGTTATGTTTTAGTAAATACATCTCTAATTTTTTATGCAAAATAATCCTCAGAATGTGTACTTCAACATACAATTTTTTTCCAAATTTTTTCTAGATATTTCATGACAAAAAAATAAATGTATGCCCAGAGTACCATGCGCGTATATAACTGTCCTGGCTCGCACTCTCTCGTTCGAGCATCGAGTGAAAGAGACGGCTATTGGATCTCAGTAGTTGTTATAGGAGAGTTCTAATCCAGGACCTCTCAGGGGGGTGAGGGGAACCGCGGTGCGGGGGGGAGTGACGTCACGCGCGGGGAAGGAGATCCGCGGCGGAGCGAGCGATGGACGAGGGGGTCCGCGAGGTGAAGGGGATCCACGGCGCGAGCGATGGACGAGGGGGTCCGCGAGGTGAAGGGGGATCCGCGGCGCGAGAGATGGACGAGGGGGTCCGCGCGGTGAAGGGGGATCCGCGGCGCGAGCGATAGACGAGGGGGGCCGCGAGGTGAAGGGGGATCCGCGGCGCGAAGCGATGGGCGAGGGGGTCCGCGCAGTGAAGGGGGATCCGCGGCGCGACGATGGGCGAGGGGGTCCCGCGCGGTGAAGGGGGATCAGCGGAAAGAAAAGGCGTGTGAGAAGGACAGCGCAACGTATGGGAAAAAGGACAGTGCAAAGTGTGTGAAGAGGACAGTGCTACGAAGTGCGAACAAGGATGGCGTTAACAGCGGGACAAGGACGACGTATAGGTGGGAGAAGGACGACGCAAAGGTAAGTGAAACAACGAGTATTCTAAGCGAAAGAGAAAGAACGATAATATCGAGAATATACAACGCGTGCGAGAGAGAACGATAGTGGCAAGAACAACGCGAGTGAGAGAGAACGCATATGAAAGAGAGAACGATAGCGCCAAGACGACATGTACAAGAGAGAGAACGATAATATCGCGAGACTTACAATTAGCGCGTGCGAGGAGAGACGATACGGCGAAGACGACGCGGTGCAAGAGAGAACGATAATATCGCGAGACTTACAACTAACAAGTATGATAGAGATAGCGATACTTAAAACTAGCGGCGAAAGAGACGCAAGAGAGATGCAAGGATGGGAACGCATGGAGAGGTGCGTAAATAATAGATTTTTTTTTTTACATCAAAATATAAAACATAAATTTTTAAAAATGTGTGTTGTTTTTAATTTGTGTGTGTGTGTGTGTGTGTGTATGTACTTAAATTAAGATTATAATAATAATAAAATATATTATAATAAAATAATTTGGGGATGCGGGGGTGGGGGTCAGGGGATGGTCAACTCCTGGAAGACTAGGGGCGATGTGTCGGCTGAGGGACTTCCCGCTCCTGGTCCTCTTCGTCGACCATTCATGTACTCTCGTAAACTCTGAAATTAAACATAATAATTGTAAATGTTTTAAATTTATTACACATTAGCAAAAATATTTTTACTTCAACGTCGCTATTCTCATGCACATCTTCTTCCGAATTTGTCTATACCTTACATAATTCAAGATGTTCACAAAGTCTATTTCCCGAAACATTTTACTTTAGTGTGATTAGGATCTTCCGCATATATACATTCAAAACCAAAAACTTGTATCACATTTTTTAACTGAGTTCGCCCAAAATTTTCGAGTTTTGAGAAATCTGTTCAACGAAATTGTGCGGGGTTTTTCAAGCCGAGCTCACGATTTCTTATAAATTGAACGACTGAGGTTTCCGATCTTCTTCGAAGTTTTTCCCGCTCATACTGAAGTAATTCTTCAACATCACTAGTTCGAAAATCGAAATCAGGTTCCTTATCAGATGATTCTTCTTTCGCATATAATTTCTTCCATTTCGCTCTTCTTTCTCTCTCAATCACAATTTTTTCCACCAACGGGATCCATCCAGACATCATATTCATCCATATCTTCATTGCCGATGATTACGTTTTCTTCAGCATCATTATCATCCATATCTTCCATTACCAATGATTACGTTTTCTTCAGCCATTGCACTAACGTAACACACACACAAGACTAATGAAACGCAAAGAACAACGAAATAATGATTTCTAATGTCGCAGACTCCTCTTCATTATATATCTTGGCGTCTCATTCCAACTAGAGCATCGCGTCTCATCTACCTCAGCATTTCTCTACATCTTTGACGGAGCGTGTTCAGAAAAATTGTCGACTATTCTTATTCGGTATGGAAGGAAAGAAATAAAATTCATAGATTGAATAAAAATAATTATTTATTGCACGCATCGTAAAGAATATCATTTACAGCACATGTTAATAATTCGCAATCGATCAATGATTCGCTGTCAAAGACATCACTCTCACGTATCGTTTTTACGGCATCGCATACAGTATAATATTACTACATTGTAATACAGTTTCAAATTGTTTAAATTTTTCATTTCACGAGATACGTATTCTCGCATAACAATTGTGCATATGATCGATACAATTTTCAAAATTAAATAAATAAATAATAACGTTTCTGGTTTCGATGTACAAAGAATTTTCGCATAATGTAAGTTTTACAATTTTCGATTGATACATTTCAATCGTTAAATCTCCAATTCTTAATGGGGAGCAGTCGATTGTAGAAATTGTTCAAACATCTGCTTGCTTCCGCATCAACAATTCCACGTTGAAAGGGTAAACTATTTGATTGCCTCGATTATCGCCGAGAATCAGCTCCACGTACGATACAGCTCCAACGCTTATTCCAATGTCCAAATACTTGTACAACATCGGGGTTAGAGCGTACCTTCTTCCAAGTATGCGAGCTGCACGACGAGGCTGAATACTATAAAATATAAATAATTATACAACAATATTAAAAATCAATAAGTAACAAATTTTAAACGATTTAAACTTACGTGTCGCATTTTTGCTTCATACACGGTGGAGTTTCACCATTTCGAATCGGAACGTAGAAATTCATATTTCTTCAGCGGTGAACCTTTCACACGCGCGATTGATGCAATACTACAATCGTATTAGAATCAATATCAATTCAAATATGCTCAAAATCTCAAATTATGATGTAGAGGATTATTGCTGACGCAACATTTTAATTTCCTCCCAAAATTTATCGCGCCGATGTACGACTGCGATGACATCATCATCTTCGGAACAAAGATTTAGCTGAAATTTGCTAAAAATCGAGCGCCGATGTACGGTGCTCCTGATCAATCACGTTAAAATTTCAAATGTACGTGACAAAACGGGAAATTTTCCACCAGGTTAAGATCTGCATCGAACTAAAATTTAGCTGAATTTGCAAAAATCGAGCACCGATGTACGGCTGCGCCTGATGCAATCACGTTAAAATTATTCAAATGTACGTGACAAATAGTGAAAAAATAATGCCAAGGTTAAAATGTGTATCATCCCTAGACAAAGATTTAGCTGAATTTGCTAAAATCAAGCGTCGATGTACGGCTGCGCCTGATACAATCGCGTTAAAATTATTCAAATGTACGTGACAAATAGTGAAAAAATAACCACCAAGGTTAAAATGTGTATCATCCCTAGACAAAGATTTAGCTGAATTTACTAAAATCGAGCGCCGATGTACAGCTGCCCCTGATGCAATCACGTTAGATTTTTCAAATGTACGTGACAAAACGTGAAATTATCAAGGTCAAATTGCACACGGTACTACGGGGAATTTTTTGTAAGATGAAATCGTTCTAGAACGTTCGATGATAAAACAATGCATGAGACAATATATATATAAATCATGATAGAGAGACGCACCCCACCAGTAGCTAAAGTGCATCAGACCTATCATTGGAAACGCTAAATTTTGCAAGTGTACGTTAGCAATATGGAGGAGCAAATTTTGCGAGAACAATCCGCTTTGCTTGATTCGCTGGAAAACTACATTGTGTGGGAGCAACGATGCGACGAGTACATCGAGTCGTTGGAAGAGCAAAGTCGAATCAAACGGCCGCGATTATCGATCGGAAATCGACAATCACTGATTGCTCGGATCGCGCGCCTCGAAGGTTTGAAAAATTCGGTACGTGGACGTTTCGTACACGCGGGTGCCGGATGTAGTGCGCGTCAAAATGGACTTGTGTGGCGCGAAATTGATACGGCGTTCGAGAGTCGCGTATCGACTGGTACGGTGATAAATTATAATCACATCGAACCGCGCCAATTTCTCGATGACGCTAAAGACATTGTGTTGGAACATGTGCAGGACGCTCTAAAAAAACACAATTGTGTAAAAGTGAACACTATATTCAACGGCGAATTTGTGTCGGGTGATAAACACGCGAATAAAAGTGTGAATACGAGAAACTATGAACTCTTTCGCACATCCGATTTACGCGAGTGGTACGAACAGCGCGTTATCGAGTCCACCCTAGCGTCTCTCGAAGAGTTTCAGGAACGCGATAGCGGGTGGGCTTTGTCGCGAATACTGAACTTGACTGTAAATATAAACAAGTACAATCCTTTGCGCGCGGGATGTCACATCAATTACCGCGGGAGATTATGATAAAGAGAGCGGTGATTAACGTGCAATCAAAGGACAATGCGTGTTTCGCGTGGGCAGTGGTCGCCGCTCTGTATCCCGCTGAAAAGAACGCGGAACGGGAATCATCGTACCCGCATTACGCGACAGTGCTGAATCTCCGGGACATTGAGTTTCCAGTGACTGTGAATCAGATTAAGAAATTTGAACTTGCAAATAACATTTCAATCAATGTGTACGGCATCGAAGACAAAAACATTGTCCCGATACGTCTTTCGCAGCAGAAACGGGATAAGCATGTGAACCTGCTGTACATTGAAGATGACAACAGCGTGGGACATTTTGCATGGATCAAGAATTTATCCCGGCTCGTGAGCTCGCAATTGAGCAAACACAATGGTCAAAGATATATCTGTGATCGGTAAGTTTATTTTATATTATTTGAATAATTATAGGTTATACACTTTGTTACATAAATCTTAATTAAATTTTTTTCTTTTACAGATGCCTTCATTATTTTTATTCAGACACCAAGTTGCAGTCGCATACGGTCGACTGCGGAAAGCTAAACGACTGCGCTGTCCGGTTGCCGAGCGACAAGGACAAGTGGCTCGAGTTCAGCAACCCTAATCGGAAGGAACGGCTTCCATTTGTGGTCTACGCCGACTTGGAATGTGTCTTGGCCAAGACGAAAGAAGAAAAATTATATCAACGCCATCGGATATTTAGTTTAGCTTATTATGTACATTGTTCGTACGACGACTCATTATCAGAGTATCATTCGCGTCGTAGCGTCGATTGTATAACATGGTTCGCCGAAGACCTTAAAAATTTAGCAATTCGCGTTAAGAATATTTTAAAAACAAATGTCCCCATGGTAAATTTAACGTTCGAAGAGTGGGAGAAATTCCATAGCGCCACTCGTTGTCATATATGCGAAAAGCCGTTTACGCAAGATGATACACGCGTTCGCGATCATTGCCATCTGACCGGGCGGTACAGAGGTCCTGCACACTCAAATTGTAATCTAAATTATAAAGATTCTTTTTGCATTCCGATAGTGTTTCACAATTTATCCAGTTACGATTCTCATTTTATTATCGAGGAAATAGCCACAGCGTTCGAAGGGAAAATCGAGTTATTACCGATAACCAAGGAAAAATATATTTCGTTTACCAAAAGTGTTGATCTTAAAGAAGAAGAATCAAAAAATCAAATAAAATTACGTTTCATCGATTCATACAAATTTCTCGCATCGAGTCTCGATAAATTGGCATCATTTTTGGACAAAGATAAACTCAAAATTTTTAAATCGGAATTTCAAAATTTATCAACAGAAAATTTCAATTTGTTAACGCGAAAAGGCGTATTTCCGTACGAATACATCGATTCCGTCGACAGGTTGCATGATACGTGTTTACCACCGCGCGAATCGTTTTACAGTTCCTTGACTGGTGAAACTGTATCCGAGAGCGATTACGCGCACGCCGAGAACGTCTGGACACGATTCTCCATTCAGACGCTAGGCGAATATAGCGACTTGTACCTCAAAATTGATGTCTTGTTATTAGCCGACATTTTCGAAAACTTTCGAGATAAATGTATCGAAAGTTACGGACTCGACCCCGCGTATTACTATACTCTCCCCGGATACACATGGGACGCCATGTTGAAGCATACAAAGATCACGTTCGAGTTGCTTACAGACATCGACATGGTTATGTTTATCGAACGTGGTATACGCGGCGGCCTGAGCCAATGTTCGGGTAGATACGCTCGCGCTAATAACATGTACATGGAGTCGTACGATCCATCGAAACCATCATCGTACTTGATGTACTTTGATGTAAATAATTTATACGGATGGGCGATGTGTCAACCGTTGCCCTATGCTGATTTTCGATGGGTCGACGATGTGTCAAATTTTGACGTATCATCCATCGCGCTAGATTTGCCTACGGGCTATATCCTCGAAGTGGATCTCGAGTACCCGCAACATCTTCACGATGCGCACACTGATCTACCGTTTTGCCCGACACGCGACAAACCACCTGGCAAGCGAGAATTCAAGCTACTTGCAACGTTATACGATAAGAAGCGTTACGTGATACACTACCGCAACCTGCAGCAGTGTACGCGGCACGGCCTTCGTGTAACAAAAATACATCGAATTTTACAGTTTTCTCAATCTCCCTGGCTTCAAAATTATATAGAATTAAATACACATTTCAGAACGTTGGCTAAAAATGATTTCGAAAAAAATTTATACAAATTAATGAATAATGCGGTATTTGGTAAAACGATGGAAAATGTACGCAATCGTGTCGATGTAAAATTATTAACAAAGTGGGACGGACGATACGGCGCAGAGGCGATGATCGCGAAACCAAATTTCCACAGCAGAAGCGTTTTTTCGGAAAACTTAATCGCTGTGGAATTGCGTAAACTCGAGGTGAAATTTTACAAACCGATTTACGTGGGTATGTGCATCCTCGACATATCCAAGACATGTTTGTACGAATTTCATCACGAGTATATGGCGCCAATGTATCGCGACAAATGTCGAGTAATGTATACCGATACGGACAGTCTCATATATCACATCGAGTTTGCGAATGTGTATGAGAATATGAAGCGTGACATTGTTAGATTCGACACGAGCGATTATGCGGTGGACAATGCATACGGTATACCGCTTCTAAATAAAAAGGTACCGAGTCTGATGAAGGATGAAAACAACGGTGCCATAATGACCGAATTCGTCGGGCTCAGAGCAAAGATGTACGCGTTACGAGTGAATGGGAAAAAGGATACGAAGAAAGTCAAAGGTGTCAAGAGCAACGTTGTCGCGAGAACGATAACGTTTGACGATTACACGCGGTGCTTGAACGAAGAGATTGAAAGGACGCGTCAGCAGTCGTGTATACGATCTAAATTACACCAAGTATACACGATTCGCGAGACGAAAATTGCTCTGAGTCCGTACGACGACAAGCGATATATCGTACCCGATACCACCGATACGCTACCGTGGGGACATTATCAGATACCGTTGTAAATAAATCTATATTTTGTTTATTGTATATTTTGTACATAACCATGTATATATTTTGTACATTTTATATTATATATTTTTATATTTATATATTTATATTTATATTTATATTTTAATAAATTTTATATATTTTATACGCATATTTTATGTTTCAATAAATGTTTACAATAAATGTTTACATTATTTTTATGAATCCAAGAGTTGTATGATTTATCCATTCCCAACCGTTTCACATAAATCTCATCACCCTTTTCTCGCAAAATTTTTTCCACGAGATATACGTCGGGATTGGCGACGCGTTGTAACTCGTATTGGTAGAATCCTCCAGCGATGGGATTTCCCCGCGAATCTTCGAGTATGAATGTCGCGGGATTAGTTTTCTGCACCTCGATAATCTTAAAAACTTCGGTCGTCCAATTTGGTGTGAAACCTTTTTCAAAGATTTGTCCGCGGACAATGAAATCTTGTCAATTATTGAAGAATTTCGCGAGGCCGACGTTATTATAAATTCAACTATGCGTCGACGCTACGTGTCATTCGGTTAATGTTCTCGGTACCGAAATGTCGATTAATAAATTTGGATTATCGCTCGGAGCATCGTTCGACTATTGAACGGTTATCGAACGGAAATGAACGTCCGTCGAACAGCTATTGAACGGTAATTGAACGGTCATCGAACGGTAATTGAACGGTCATCGAACAGAAATGAACGCTCGTCGAACGGTCAATGAACGGAAACGAACGCTCGTCGAACGGTCATCGAACAGTAATTGAACGCTCGTCGAACGGTCATCGAACGGAAACGAACGCTCGTCGAACGGTCATTGAACGGAAACGAACGGTCATTGAACGGAAACGAACGCTCGTCAAACGGTCATCGAACGGTAATTGAACGGTCATCGAACGGAAATGAACGCTCGTCGAACGGTCATTGAACGGTCATTGAACGGAAAACGAACGACCGTCGAACGGAAAAGGACGCTCGTTGAACGGTCATCGAACGGTAATGAATGACCGTTGAACGGAAATTAAAAATGGATCGATGAGCTATCTCGACTCGTTGCAGAGTACAATACGCGAAAACATCGCACCATCGGTATGAGACATGTCGACGTCACTCCGGCGATCGCCGAAAAACTTTTAAATACGGTGTACAGCAATATAAAAATTGCGGCTCCGGCAAAATTTAAAGTAGGCGATTCGGTACGCGTGAGGAAATACAAGACCATCTTTGAAAAAGGTTTCACACCAAATTGGACGACCGAAGTTTTTAAGATTATCGAGGTGCAGAAAACTAATCCCGCGACATTCATACTCGAAGATTCGCGGGGAAATCCCATCGCTGGAGGATTCTACCAATACGAGTTACAACGCGTCGCCAATCCCGACGTATATCTCGTGGAAAAAATTTTGCGAGAAAAGGGTGATGAGATTTATGTGAAACGGTTGGGAATGGATAAATCATACAACTCTTGGATTCATAAAAATAATGTAAACATTTATTGTAAACATTTATTGAAACATAAAATATGCGTATAAAATATATAAAATTTATTAAAATATAAATATAAATATAAATATATAAATATAAAAATATATAATATAAAATGTACAAAATATATACATGGTTATGTACAAAATATACAATAAACAAAATATAGATTTATTTACAACGGTATCTGATAATGTCCCCACGGTAGCGTATCGGTGGTATCGGGTACGATATATCGCTTGTCGTCGTACGGACTCAGAGCAATTTTCGTCTCGCGAATCGTGTATACTTGGTGTAATTTAGATCGTATACACGACTGCTGACGCGTCATTTCAATCTCTTCGTTCAAGCACCGCGTGTAATCGTCAAACGTTATCGTTCTCGCGACAACGTTGCTCTTGACACCTTTGACTTTCTTCGTATCCTTTTTCCCATTCACTCGTAACGCGTACATCTTTGCTCTGAGCCCGACGAATTCGGTCATTATGGCACCGTTGTTTTCATCCTTCATCAGACCCGGTACCTTTTTATTTAGAAGCGGTATACCGTATGCATTGTCCACCGCATAATCGCTCGTGTCGAATCTAACAATTTCACGCTTCATATTCTCATACACATTCGCACACTCGATGTGATATATGAGACTGTCCGTATCGGTATACATTACTCGACATTTGTCGCGATACATTGGCGCCATATACTCGTGATGAAATTCGTACAAACATGTCTTGGATATGTCGAGGATGCACATACCCACGTAAATCGGTTTGTAAAATTTCACCTCGAGTTTACGCAATTCCACAGCGATTAAGTTTTCCGAAAAAACGCTTCTGCTGTGGAAATTTGGTTTCGCGATCATCGCCTCTGCGCCGTATCGTCCGTCCCACTTTGTTAATAATTTTACATCGACACGATTGCGTACATTTTCCATCGTTTTACCAAATACCGCATTATTCATTAATTTGTATAAATTTTTTTCGAAATCATTTTTAGCCAACGTTCTGAAATGTGTATTTAATTCTATATAATTTTGAAGCCAGGGAGATTGAGAAAACTGTAAAATTCGATGTATTTTTGTTACACGAAGGCCGTGCCGCGTACATTGCTGCAGGTTGCGGTAGTGTATCACGTAACGCTTCTTATCGTATAACGTTGCAAGTAGCTTGAATTCTCGCTTGCCAGGTGGTTTGTCGCGTGTCGGGCAAAACGGTAGATCAGTGTGCGCATCGTGAAGATGTTGCGGGTACTCGAGATCCACTTCGAGGATATAGCCCGTAGGCGAATCTAGCGCGATGGATGATACGTCAAAATTTGACACATCGTCGACCCATCGAAAATCAGCATAGGGCAACGGTTGACACATCGCCCATCCGTACAAATTATTTACATCAAAGTACATCAAGTACGATGATGGTTTCGATGGATCGTACGACTCCATGTACTTGTTATTAGCGCGAGCGTATCTACCCGAACATTGGCTCAGGCCGCCGCGTATACCACGTTCGATAAACATAACCATGTCGATGTCTGTAAGCAACTCGAACGTGATCTTTGTATGCTTCAACATGGCGTCCCATGTGTATCCGGGGAGAGTATAGTAATACGCGGGGTCGAGTCCGTAACTTTCGATACATTTATCTCGAAAGTTTTCGAAAATGTCGGCTAATAACAAGACATCAATTTTGAGGTACAAGTCGCTATATTCGCCTAGCGTCTGAATGGAGAATCGTGTCCAGACGTTCTCGGCGTGTGCGTAATCGCTCTCGGATACAGTTTCACCAGTCAAGGAACTGTAAAACGATTCGCGCGGTGGTAAACACGTATCATGCAACCTGTCGACGGAATCGATGTATTCGTACGGAAATACGCCTTTTCGCGTTAACAAATTGAAATTTTCTGTTGATAAATTTTGAAATTCCGATTTAAAAATTTTGAGTTTATCTTTGTCCAAAAATGATGCCAATTTATCGAGACTCGATGCGAGAAATTTGTATGAATCGATGAAACGTAATTTTATTTGATTTTTTGATTCTTCTTCTTTAAGATCAACACTTTTGGTAAACGAAATATATTTTTCCTTGGTTATCGGTAATAACTCGATTTTCCCTTCGAACGCTGTGGCTATTTCCTCGATAATAAAATGAGAATCGTAACTGGATAAATTGTGAAACACTATCGGAATGCAAAAAGAATCTTTATAATTTAGATTACAATTTGAGTGTGCAGGACCTCTGTACCGCCCGGTCAGATGGCAATGATCGCGAACGCGCAGAGATCGGCAAAAAAATAATATTAAATTAATATTATTTAAGTATTTAATTAATTATTTATCAGAGAAAAATATTTTCCGAATATTCGTTTAATCAATAATCAAAGCAAAAAATTATTTAATTACTTTATCAATCATTACTCGGAACTGAGAAATTTTTCGTTACTTGATTAACCGGTAATCAGAATGAAATAATTTCAATTACTTTGTCAATCGTTAATCGTAACTGAGAAATTTTTCGTTACTTGATTAACCGGTAATCAAAATAAAATAATTTCAATTACTTTGTTAATCATTAATCGGAACTGAGAAATTTTTCGTTACTTGATTAACCGGTAATCAGAATGAAATAATTGTAATTATTTGATTACTCAATAATCAAGGTCTCATTTTTCTTGATTATTTTAGTTATATAAGGAAATATTACTAAATGATGAGAGGCACAATATTAAATATGAGTATATTTTTAATGTTAAGTCATTTTTATTTTTTAATCATTCTTTTAAAAATACTATTTGCTTTTGAGAGCACTCTTTTTTCAAAGTTTTCATCCGTGAGACGATTAAACTTTGCAGTATCGAACATTGTGGCAAAACTGAATAGTCTTTCGACTGGAGCTGAAGATGGCAATAAAGTGTTAAATTTCATAAACGCCGGTTTAATAATAGGGTAAGCATGCAAAATTGATATATCATTTTTCTGCTCTTGACAGAAACGTTGAAACTCAATTTCGCATGCTGTACTCCCTATAATATTTGCAATGTTAGTTTCGCCTTCGTTTTCAGTATCAAAATCGAACCCATCGTTACTGATGTCCATGTGTACAAAATTTTGTGGTGGAACATTAACATTGTAACAGGCCGCTATTCCACTTTTTATAGCAGCCATTGCATTGTCTCGTGCCGTTTCATTTAAGCACTTCAACCATCTTATTTTAAATTTTGGATGAGTTGCCGCTGCTACGGCTGCTTGCTTTCCTTCTTCTACAATTTTTAGTAAATTCGAAAATCTGTAGTGGAAGAGAAAACTGTTAAAATCTATCTTAAACTTACTGAAATAAGAACATAATTAAATTAAGTTTTCCTAAATTAATATTTAAAATTAATTTCTGATAATTAAAATCATTTAGTATTGCTTTCTCACGTCAATTATAATTGAATCAAACTTATTGAGACGAATTTGCAATCAAACTTATTGAAAGGAATTTGAAATTTTAACTTAACAATATGGTTTAACACTTTTTTTAAACGACATTATTGTTAGAAAAACGAAATTTGTAGAGATTGTAGAGATTGTAGAGATATATTGTTTTTACCTTTTCTCTAAACTCGTTATCAATAAATTAACCAATGCTGTGCAATAAATTAAATCAGCGTCGATTATTTTCTGCAATTTATTCTTTGCAGATATAATTGTTGGTAACAAGTAACCGTAGCTGACATCAACTTCACCCTGAAGAATGTCAAGTGCTTCCGCGATTGGCTCAGTACATTTAACGTACTCCTCTAAAAATCTGTAAAATTAATAACATATATCAACAAATCAAATTTTAAAAAATTTCATTTTGCATGTGTATTGTGTATATTACATAAAATCGTTCGCTATTAAAGGATCTGCAATATCCATTTGAACATTTAAGATCAAAAGTTTGTCTTTTAACTTTAGAAGTTGTTTAAAACAGTCGAACAATGAATTCCATCGCGTGGCAACGGATCGTTTCAATGCCTCTCCCAAGGTTTCGACTATGATCTCATATTTTTTTGGAGATCTCGTCAAGTTCCACAAACTCGTGCATTTCTTTATGACATCATTATATAGCAATTTCATATTTTCGTGTGAATTGATGCCATTTAAAATATCTGTTGTTGCAACTAAATGCAGAGTGTGGCTAGCACATCTTTGGTGAGGAGGTAATAATGGAGAAATAATTCCTTCAAAAGATATTGTTTCTAGAGACTGATGTTCATTTCCATCTTGTTCTTCATTTTCGATGTAATCTACAACATCTATATTATCATTAACTCCCATAGACTATTGTAAATTGTTGGAAAGTTTAAGAACAAAGAATTCTAAATTTTTTATGATTCTTTTTATTTATTCATTTATCTATTTTATTATAAAAGTCGATTCGTTTATACATTTTTCTATCAATGTCTTCATTGCTTGGATTTAAATATATTATTAAAAAAAATTCTAATACGTCGACTCACCCTCATGAAATAAAGAATCATCTAAATGAACTCCGAATTTTTTAAAAGCTTTCACAAAATTGGAACCATTGTCTGTCACAGTAGCCACTAACTTTTCATTAGTTATTTCATATTTTGAATGAATTTCATTCAAAATAATGGCAATTCGATCATGTGTGTGGCTTCCGGAGAATCGTTTGCAGGCAATGGCATATGACATTCTTTTGAAAGATTGTTCATCAATCTAAATGAAAACACATGTAAGTTCCAAATGAAATGACCACTGTTACAAGTGTCGAATTGAGTATACAAGTACACATTAATAATATAAATTCTTTAATAATTACCCAATGAGCAGTCACACCAATGAATCGACGACTGTGACTACTCCAGATATCTGCTGTCGTACACACATATTTGGCGTTTGAAATTTTGTCTTTTATATTTTTTATTTTATCCTTATATGTTTCTTCAATTCTACGCAGTAATGTACGGGCAGATAAATGATGCAGTTGTTTGCCATCTTTACGAATATTCATGTCTATAATACACATTCATAGCTTAAATTCACTATCTATGTAGAAAACGTGATTTCAAACTTCGAATTTCACATTTCTATCATAAAATATTTCGAATTCTGAAATCGACTTGATATTGCTTGTATTCTTTATATTTAATTGAATTAAATCAAAATTACCATCGAAAATTTTCCGGAATGATGGTAACTCTACTGTATTATACGGTACAAAACTATCTAAAATGAAGTTTGTAACATTATCTTCGAATTCCATTTGAGAAAAATCACAATAGGTTCTTCGATTTTTATTATCCTGGGAATTATGAAGCCGTTGTTTCTTAGCTAAACAATAATTCTCAAATTCTGGCAACTTTTGACTATGTACCCTCTGAAAACAATTTAATATGAAAAGCACTATTACATGTTATATTCTTTAAGAAAAAACAAAACTTTTTTATTACTGCTCAAAGCATTTTACCTTCAAATGAGTTTTAAAATTAGATAAGGAGTTTAAATTTCCACTAATGACAGATTGTTTGTTGAAGTTTGCTTTACATATCTGGCATATGCCATAAACTTTCCCAGTAGTAGAGGTTGATTTTGACAAATCAGGAACAAACCATGTACCATCTAAATATGATCGTTTCTTACATTCTTCTTCCAAACTTTCTCTCTCTATGGTGTTTTCAGATGGATTTAATATGTTTGCAAAACTCGTAGAAGCCATCTCCGTTTCAGAATTATTCGAAACGATGGACATTTTCGAATTTTCACTATCATCATTCATATTTGATGGACTATTGTCATCGAATGATGCCATATTCTGCATAAAATGAAATAAATCGTATGGTAACAATTTATTTTCAAACAATAAAATAAAAAAACAGTTATCTTAAACGCAAATGAGAATTTTTTTAACAAACATTTTAAAATTCCAAATTTTTGTGTTTAAGTCAATATAATAATTTACTCGTACAATATTTTACAATTATTTTTAACAATTAAATTAAATATATTATGATTGAAATAAACCTATGCGAACTTGGCACCTGACTTTTAATAAATAAAGTTTTTAATAGATAATAGTGTTTCGTTTGTAGTTGATTGTAGTAAAAAGATTTTTATTCGTAATTCAACCCATTAAAAGAAAAAAATAATTAAAAAATGACTGTCACTCGGCTTAAAATCTCAAATATCTCAAATCCGCTTGCGCTATGTATTTAGAATCGTTTGAATTGTGTGTTTAAAAGTTATAATATATTTACAATTAAAAAATAATGTAATTTCGTCACTTTTAAGGACATTTTAAATCCGTTTGTGCCATGTGTTTTAGAATCGTTTATATATAGTTTATGTATAGTTTATATTATAGTTGTCTGTAGTATAGATTTTCTTTTCGTGATTTTTTGTCGTTCGTAGTTGAATAGTTTAAAAATTATAACATATTTGCAATAAACACTACAAACAACTACAAACGATTTAAAAACACATGACACAAATTTGAAATGTCTTTCAAATTGACGAAATTACTTATTTGTTAAAAAGGATGCGGATCAAAAAACTCGCTCGAAAACGCGTAAAAGTATTGTCCAAACGTCTCAGAGCATGAAGATTTTAAAAGTTGCAAAATTAATTTTTTTTAAATACAGGCTTGTAGAGAACGACTAGACGAAACTTTTTTCTAATTGCAATTTTTTATTAGATGCTTATTTTTAATAACAAAAATGAAAGACTGAAAAATTTTTATCTCCAAATTCAATAACATTTTACAATATCAATCGTCGTAATTTGGCCAAATTATTATAAACACACACGAGACAGTACAAACGAAACAGTATTATTTTATCTATTGAAAACTTTATTTATTAAAAGTCGAGTGGCAACTTCACATAGGTTTTAAATTACAACATATATTTGTTAATTAAATTAAATATATAAATTCTCAAACTAACTAAATGCAAATACATACTGTTTGTGCCTCGCCGTGTGAGCAGTAAGTAATCGCCAGGTGGAAACAGAAAATACGCACTGTAGGTGGCGAAGTGAGAGAGTGCACGAGTAGTCACTATACACTTATCGTATACAAGCCACTATATACTTGTCGTATAATTCAATGCGAAAATTATAAAAAAATTAATAAATTTTTGAAAATATCAATCTTTCAAAACGAAGAACCAAAGCAAAAATAATCACACACTACCGATGGCTGTCTTAGAACGACTAGACCAATAAACTGCGCTCTGGAATCTTGGTG
Source organism: Camponotus floridanus (assembly GCF_003227725.1). Lineage (NCBI taxonomy): Eukaryota > Metazoa > Arthropoda > Insecta > Hymenoptera > Formicidae > Camponotus > Camponotus floridanus. Next base: position 278,179 of record NW_020229336.1, read on the forward strand.
CCGACTGCCCGCTCCCCGCGCCGAGCTGGGGAATTGTTTTGCTCACTCGCGAGAAGCAAAAACTTATCAGCAGTTGAGTTATTGCCAAAACACAAGTGACACGTTCTAAGCGATGTGTCTCCTAAAAACCTGCCAGAGTAAGGCTGTCGGCAAATTCTCCCCCGGCCCCGGACGGCTCCAACATATACACGGATAAAATAATTATATCAACATCAATCTAATTAAAATGCATTTTATTATAATTCAGTAACATTATTAATTAAATTAATACGCTATGCTTTTGAATTAAATTTTTTTCAATAGCACGGCACCTTTCAACCAATTTTATTGTGTTAATTATTTACTTTCCTCAAACAAATAAGTATTAAATAATATAATATAATATTTATATAATTTATGAGAGTGCTTGCATACACAATTTTAAAATTAGTTCACTTTAAGTACTGTTAATGAGCACTTTGAAATTTGTTGCCAACCGAAACGCCAGTAACATTCAAAGAGAATGCAAAGGAGCGAAGACGGCGATCGGAATAAGGAGCATGAGTGAGAGCGAGAGAAGTCATGTTAGAGAAAGAAGAAAGAATTCGCTCGCGTTAACTGAGCGCGATCGAAATAGAATGAGCAGGAGAGCGAGAGTGAGTGAGACAGGAACTATCCAATCATAAAGAGTTGAGATGTTGAAAATGAATGTTTGACAAAAATATCGCTCTCTCAGACTCCCCTCTTAAGAGAAAAATTTGGGATTCGATTGACGGCAATGCAATGGCCGCTATAAAAAAATGGAATAGCGGCATATTATAATACTCCATCACAAAATTTTATAAAGATGAACATTAGTAACGATGGGTTCGATTTCGATACTGAAAACGAAGGCCAAACAGACATTAAAAATATTAAAGGGAGTACTCTGTGTGAAATTGAGTTCAACGTTTCTGTCAAGAGCAAAAAAACAATATATCAATTCTGCATGCTTACGTTATCATTAAATTAGCGTTTATGAAATGCAATACTTTCTATCTTCAGCTCCAGTCGAAAGACTACTCAGTTTTGTCACGATATTCGGTACTGCAAAGTTCAATCGTCTCATAGATGAAAAGTTTGAAAAAAGAGTGCTCTCAAAAGCAAATAGTAGCTTTAAGGCTCCCGAGTACTCGCGCGGCCATATTGGAATCGTGACGTCGGAAGCGAGAAATGACACGCCGAAAATTCTTGCGTGCCATTTTAAAATAAAATAATATTTTAATGAAACAAGACTACAAATCGCTTTGGCACACTTGTAAAATATTCCGGCCTCTAAGGTTTTTCCTTGACAGTTAATAAATAGCCGTAAAATGAGTGTCAAAGTAAATAAGCTACCGAGCTGTCAAAATTGTCAAAATAAACAAGTTTACTGTGACACTCATTTTACGGCTATTTATTAATTGTCAAGGAAAAACCTTAGAGGCCGAAATATTTTACAAATGTGCTAAAGCGATTTGTAGTCTTGTTTCATTAAAATATCTTTTTGTTTAAAAATGGCACGCAAGAATTCTCAATGTGTCATTTCTCGCAATTTCTCGCTTCTGACGTCACGATTCCAATATGGCCGCGCGAGTACTCGGGAGCCTTAAGAGAACGAGTAAAAAATAAAAATTACTTACATTAAAAATATACTCATATTAATATTGTGCCTCTCATCAATTTAGTAATATTTCCTTATATAACTAAAATAATCAAGAAACATCAGATCTTGATTATTGAGTAATCAAATAATTACAATTATTTCATTTTGATTACCGGTTAATCAAGTAACGAAAAATTTCTCAGTTCCAATTAATGATTGACAAAGTAAATGAAATTATTTCATTCTGATTACCGGTTAAGCAAGTAACGAAAAATTTCCCAGTTACGAATAACCATTGACAAAGTAATTAAATAATTTTTTGCTTTGATTATTGGTTAATCGAATAATCAAATAATTTTCGACTTTGATTATTGATTATCTAAGTAATCGTTAACCAAAGCTGAAAATATTACTGAAAATATCGCTGATGCCGATCCCTGCGAACGCGTGTATCATCTTGCGTAAACGGCTTTTCGCATATATGACAACGAGTGGCGCTATGGAATTTCTCCCACTCTTCGAACGTTAAATTTACCATGGGGACATTTGTTTTTAAAATATTCTTAACGCGAATTGCTAAATTTTTAAGGTCTTCGGCGAACCATGTTATACAATCGACGCTACGACGCGAATGATACTCTGATAATGAGTCGTCGTACGAACAATGTACATAATAAGCTAAACTAAATATCCGATGGCGTTGATATAATTTTTCTTCTTTCGTCTTGGCCAAGACACATTCCAAGTCGGCGTAGACCACAAATGGAAGCCGTTCCTTCCGATTAGGGTTGCTGAACTCGAGCCACTTGTCCTTGTCGCTCGGCAACCGGACAGCGCAGTCGTTTAGCTTTCCGCAGTCGACCGTATGCGACTGCAACTTGGTGTCTGAATAAAAATAATGAAGGCATCTGTAAAAGAAAAAAATTTAATTAAGATTTATGTAACAAAGTGTATAACCTATAATTATTCAAATAATATAAAATAAACTTACCGATCACAGATATATCTTTGACCATTGTGTTTGCTCAATTGCGAGCTCACGAGCCGGGATAAATTCTTGATCCATGCAAAATGTCCCACGCTGTTGTCATCTTCAATGTACAGCAGGTTCACATGCTTATCCCGTTTCTGCTGCGAAAGACGTATCGGGACAATGTTTTTGTCTTCGATGCCGTACACATTGATTGAAATGTTATTTGCAAGTTCAAATTTCTTAATCTGATTCACAGTCACTGGAAACTCAATGTCCCGGAGATTCAGCACTGTCGCGTAATGCGGGTACGATGATTCCCGTTCCGCGTTCTTTTCAGCGGGATACAGAGCGGCGACCACTGCCCACGCGAAACACGCATTGTCCTTTGATTGCACGTTAATCACCGCTCTCTTTATCATAATCTCCCGCGGTAATTTGATGTGACATCCCGCGCGCAAAGGATTGTACTTGTTTATATTTACAGTCAAGTTCAGTATTCGCGACAAAGCCCACCCGCTATCGCGTTCCTGAAACTCTTCGAGAGACGCTAGGGTGGACTCGATAACGCGCTGTTCGTACCACTCGCGTAAATCGGATGTGCGAAAGAGTTCATAGTTTCTCGTATTCACACTTTTATTCGCGTGTTTATCACCCGACACAAATTCGCCGTTGAATATAGTGTTCACTTTTACACAATTGTGTTTTTTTTAGAGCGTCCTGCACAATGTCTTTAGCGTCATCGAGAAATTGGCGCGGTTCGATGTGATTATAATTTATCACCGTACCAGTCGATACGCGACTCTCGAACGCCGTATCAATTTCGCGCCACACAAGTCCATTTTGACGCGCACTACATCCGGCACCCGCGTGTACGAAACGTCCACGTACCGAATTTTTCAAACCTTCGAGGCGCGCGATCCGAGCAATCAGTGATTGTCGATTTCCGATCGATAATCGCGGCCGTTTGATTCGACTTTGCTCTTCCAACGACTCGATGTACTCGTCGCATCGTTGCTCCCACACAATGTAGTTTTCCAGCGAATCAAGCAAAGCGGATTGTTCTCGCAAAATTTGCTCCTCCATATTGCTAACGTACACTTGCAAAATTTAGCGTTTCCAATGATAGGTCTGATGCACTTTAGCTACTGGTGGGGTGCGTCTCTCTATCATGATTTATATAATATATTGTCTCATGCATTGTTTTATCATCGAACGTTCTAGAACGATTTCATCTTACAAAAAATTCCCCGTAGTACCGTGTGCAATTTGACCTTGATAATTTCACGTTTTGTCACGTACATTTGAAAAATCTAACGTGATTGCATCAAGGGCAGCCGTACATCGGTGCTCGATTTTAGCGCTTTCAGCTAAATCTTTGTCTGGGGATGATGCATGTTTTAACCTTGGCGGTTTTTTTTTTTTCACTATTTTGTCACATACATTTGAATAATTTTAACGCGATTGTATCAGGCGCAGCCCGTACATCGACGCTTGATTTTAGCAAATTCAGCTAAATCTTTGTCTAGGGATGATACACATTTTAACCTTGGCAATTATTTTTTCACTATTTGTCACGTACATTTGAATAATTTTAACGTGATTGCATCAGGCGCAGCCGTACATCGGCGCTCGATTTTTGCAAATTCAGCTAAATCTTAGTTTCGATGCAGATCTTAACCTTGAAAATTTCCCGTTTTGTCACGTACATTTGAAAATTTTGACGTGATTGTATCAGGAGCAGCCGTACATCGGCGCTCGATTTTAGCAATTTCAGCTAAATCTTTGTTCCGAAGATGATGATGTCATCGCAGTCGTACATCGGCGCGACAAAATTTTGGAGGAAATTAAAATGTTGCGTCAGCAATAATCCCTCTACATCATAATTTGATATATTTGAATTGATATTGATTCTAATACGATTGCAGTATTGCATCAATCGCGCGTGTGAAAGATTCATCGCTGAAGAAATATGAATTTCTACGTTCCGATTCGAAATGGTGAAACTCCACCGTGTAAGAAGCAAAAATGCGACACGTAAGTTTAAATCGTTTAAAAAATTTGTTACTTATTGATTTTTAATATTGTTGTATAATTATTTATATTTTATAGTATCCAGCCTCGTCGTGCGGCTCGCATACTTGGAAGAAGGTACGCTCTAACCCCGACGTCGTACAAGTATTTGGACATTGGAATAAGCGTTGGAGCTGTATCGTACGTGGAGCTGATTCTCGGCGATAATCGAGGCAATCAAATAGTGTTGCCCTTTTCAACGTGGAATTTGTTGATGCGGAAGCAAGCAGACGTTGAACAATTTCTACAATCGACTGCTCCCCCATTAAGATTGGAGATTTAACGATTGAAATGTATCAATCGAAAATTGTAAAACTTGCATTATGCGAAAATTCTTTGTACATGAAACCAGAAACATTATTACATTTATTTAATTTTGAAAATTGTATCGATCATATGCACAATTGGTTATGCGAGAATACGTATCTCGTAAATGAAAAATTTAAACAATTTGAAACTGTATTACAACGTAATAATATTACTACTGTATGCGATGCGTAAAAACGATACGTGAGAGTGATGTCTTTGACAGCGAATCATTGATCGATTGCGAATTATTAACATGTGCTGTAAATGATATTCTTTACGATGCGTGCAATAAATAATTATTTTTATTCCATCTATGATTTTATTTCTTTCCTTCCATACGAATAAGAATAGTCGACAATTTTTCTCAACACGCTCCGCCAAAGATGTAGAGAAATGCTGAGGTAGATGAGACGCGATGCTCTAGTTGGAATGAGACGCGAGATATTAAAAAGATATATAATGAAGAGGAGTCTGCGACATTAGAATATTATTTCGTTGTTCTTTGCGTTTCGTTAGTCTTGTGTGTTACGTTAGTGCAATGGCTGAAGAAAACGTAATCATCGGTAATGAAGATATGGATGATAATGATGTTGAAGAAAACGTAATCATCGGCAATGAAGATATGGATGAATATGATGCTGGATGGATCCAGTTGTGGTGGAAAAAATTGTGATTGAGAGAGAGAGAAGAGCGAAATGGAAGAAATTATATGCGAAAGAAGAATCATCTGATAAGGAACCTGATTTCGATTTTCGAACTAGTGATGTTGAAGAATTACTTCAGTATGAGCGGGAACAACTTTCGAAGAAGAATCTGGAAACCTCAGTCGTTCAATTTATAAGAAATCGTGAGCTCGGCTTGAAAAAACCCCGCACAATTTCGTTGAACAGATTTCTCAAAACTCGAAATTTTGGGCGAACTCAGTTAAAAATGTGATACAAGTTTTGTTTTGAATGTATATATGCGGAAGATCCTAATCACACTAAAGTAAAATGTTTCGGAAATAGACTTTGGAAAC